>NC_142707.1:35071348-35374378 GCF_055471065.1 Atractosteus spatula
GATGACAAAAAAGTATAGAATGCCTGTAATAATGTGTACATATGAAAATAAAATATTTCTCCAAGGCAAAAGAGCTATCTTAACATTCACAGAAGCTGAAGCTTTACTGCTGGCACATCTTCTCCTCATTTTTCCTAATTGTACAGATTAGTTTATGGTCTAAAAAATAAAAGACAGATTCTGTAGATAGTGAGTGAAAAAGGCATATGGATGTGCAACAGTATTTCTCCTCCAATTTTAAACCATTTCTGGGTTTGTGTCATTAATCTGTTCAAATCCATAATTCTGCAAATCCTTTTTCTCCCACAGATGTTTTTCTGCATCAGCCTTGGTTTCATCACCGCGTGGGCACCATACGCAGTGGTTTCCTTCTTATTCATTTTTCACAAGGACACTTGGCATCTGGCTCCAGAAGGTTTCATATTCCCAGCATTGTTTGCCAAGAGTTCGCATGTCTATAACCCCTTCATTTACTTCTACTTCAACAAGACCTTTCGTCAGGAGCTGCAGTGCCTCGTTAGGTCCTACTTCACAGGATCAGCTCAGAACAGAGTCTCTGTCTCTGTGAATCGGCCGCAGGCTCCTGCAGTCATTGAGGTGCAGCCTAGGGGTCAGAGTAACCTGGATAGGAGCACTTCTCATTCACAGTCAAACACTAACCGAGTGAATGCTAAAGCCATTTACCCTTGCTGGGTTTCCAAAATGATAGTGGCCCCTGCTAGCCCGGAGCCCAGGCCTAACAAAGAGTTTGTGCTCATATCTAGCTGACCTGTGCTCTTGACAGGAAAGAAATAGAAGAGAAGAGTAATTGAAATTATAGAGACTTGGGACAAAAACATACAAATTGCTGCACTAGTTTACGAATGAAATAACTGTTTTGTCTTGTTTTTTCATTATTCTCAGTTGGCAATCCAACTAATCTTTGCGTCTTTAGTGAAAGTGCAGTGTTACAAGTGCAGCGTGTAAGTGAAAAAACCCTGGTCTTTCTAAATGTCTAAACTGGGTTTCTCTTATTGTTGTAGCACATGCAGTGGTCAGGTTCTTTATTGTTAGAGAACTAGAAATTGTTTTGTGTACATGTACAGTATGGGTGATCAGTTCTTACTGTGAAAGCTGTATTCCTCAATTCCTCTTGGGCCTCTTGATAAGTCAGATACTGTATATAGTATAAAGCTGATATAAACCTTGCACTTTTGGACGTTTATGAAGATTTTATGTCTGAGAGCAAAAGATCTTTTGTTCACATGAAATTAACCTTTTGTGGTCAGTTACTACCACATTAATTCTATATCTGAATCTATTTTTTTTTTAATTTTGAAGGTTATAAATACTAACAAATTATGATTTCCAAACTATGAAAACAAAGTTTATTAGAGATCTAAAAATTGCATTTTCCTTAGCCACTGGTACCACCTGTGCAATGGTTTTGTCATGCTTGTAAATACTCTAGTGTTGGAGATGTTTCATATACTGAAGTGCTTGTCGGAATACCAGGGCTTTGTCCTGTCTCTTTTTTTCTCTGAATTCAACACAATTTTCAATTAGTCTGTATACTGAAAGTCATTTGTAGTAAGACCCTGAAGGCAGGAACATAAAATTGAGCCATACAATGTTTGCTTGAACAGGCCAAAGTTCATTTTTAGAAATAGTCAATGTTTAGTAGGAAATATATACTTTTATATATATAAAAATTCACTATTATTGAGTACTGTATATGTTGTATAAGAATATTGTTTGAACATTATGATATTCTGCATTTGTATATTGTTGTCTTTTTCACGTGAATGAAATGGGTGTTCCCTGTTGTTTCCAATTTTGTTATTGTTTTGAGTGAAACGTTAATTGAAATATTAAAATACTACCCATTGTTTATCCTTAACCGTGTTTTGTCACTTTGTGTCTGAAATTCGTGTAAACCTAATTTTCTTAACAAGACCTCTATTTTTTATAGTGTCCAAACATTGTGCTTCTGGAATAGTTTTCCATATAGCCCCTGCCCATGTTAATATTGTAATTTCCAGTATGAACATTAATATCTCTGGGATCAAGAACTGCAGATGAGTTTGCATCAAACCACTCAAACCTGTTGCCTCTTTACCAGCCCAGTCCTGAATAGCTGTTCACACAGTGTATTTACAGATTTCTCCATGCAATTTAAAATTTGTTTTTTGTTTATTTCACAAGGCTGCAAATAACTCTGGATTAGGGCATCTGCTTAAGCAACCAAATAACACAAAGTTCAGGAGTTTAGCCAAGCCCTAATTTTGTGATTTGAGTTACCATGCTTTAATGGCAATTGAACCAAGGAGTACTGCACTGCGAGGCAGCAATGCTAATTACTGTGCTACCTTGCCGACGTCTAATATGTTTCTCTAAAATTCATTAAGGTTTTTTTTCACTTTAATTTGGTAAAATTAGGAGTTTGTATTTTCTATTTATGAAAAGGAGAGGTAAAAATAACACCATGTTCTGAATCAGAACCATGAAGTACTGATGCAATCTGTGCTGAAATATCCATCAAAAACAGGTGTGAAAACGTAACTCCCCCAATTCACTTACAAGTGTTGCCTTGGTTACCGGAATAGTACACTGTGGTGATTGAATTGTGAAACGTCATCACCTGAAAACATTCCCATTCTCTTCATACCGATATCCAATTAACCTTACCCAGAACATTGTTTTCTTTTATTGTGTTGCATTTTTCAAGGCCTTTTTTTGTTAAGTCTAATAGACTTCCAAACACAAATGCCACTGAAGGAGATATTTCCTCTCAACTACCAATTTAACCAATTGCTTACAATAGATCAAAATGAATATCTTCCTGTGCCCATTTTTTTGGCATGAACTATTAACTGTTTTTTTTTTGTGGCCAGAGAAATAAACAATATGTTTAAGGAGCTATTTACAACAAGCAGAGCTAACCAGGGTTGGAAGTGCCTGAAGAGTGTGGAGACACTGAGAAGCAGGAAGTTTACATATTTGCCACCATGTTCAAAATTCCCTTGTTCGACTACAGATTAAAAAAAAGAGAACTATTTGCTTTAATTCTAATCTTAAGCTTTCTTATGATTTCATAGCAAATCGGGGGGATAAGAATGGACCATAGATGCCTCTAAGATCTTGGAATCTATATACTTTATTCTAAATTGCCTATCACACTGTATATTCATGACAACCAAAGCAAACTTTCTGTACAAATCAATTAGCGTTCTTGCATGCGTGTCTGCCTGGATGTGAACATAGGAATTTCCTGTACATAAAAGAAGTACTCAAATCTTCAGAATACCTTCAAAACATGAGCCTCAAAGATATCAGGTACATAAAAAACATAAAATGGAGTAAAGGCCTTAGCAAGGTGTCCTGTTACTTTAATTAACCTGTGGAGCTGACGGGTACAGTCCTTGATAAAACCTGAGGGGCTGTGTTTCTTTAGCAGTGGAGTCTTTTGTGGGTTTAATAAGCATTCAAGTGGCGTTCACACACTGTATAATACACTCTACATGGTTGTGTATGATGGAGCATAAGGTTTTCTGTGAATTAAGTTGTGATAAAATAAAACGGGTAATAGTGGTGTGAAAAAACAATATCTCAAATGCATTGAGTTAAGAATTGAGGGGATTCTTTATATTGTTTTTGAGCAATGCATAAAAGTCAAATGATGTTCATTGCTGCCACCTTCTGGGCTTTTAATTTACTGTATTATATCTGATGCAGTATTGTGTTGTAAATTTAGCTGACACAAACCTCTATTAGATTATTCTATTCTTAATGTACAGTATAAGAATATTTTCTGTTTTTGGAATCCAAATATAATGTAAAGATTTTGAATTCTTTTTCAATTTTTTTTATTTTTTTTTCCCACTGCTGAATGTTGTTCATACTACATACTTAGATTTATCTTTGAAATAAGAGTCTGTGGCTCTTTAGGACCGGAACTGGAGATCTCTGACCTGCAGTAGGCTCTATCTAGGAACTGTGCACACTGTATGAGGTAGAAGGCTTCACAGCTGAAACGTGTTTTCTTTCCTCTCTTTTCAGCATGGAATAAACCTACTACTTGTTCCTGAGGTACAGTACATGAAGCTCTTAACACTTGCTCCTTATCTTGGATATCTTGGACTGCATGTGCTTCATATTTAGTGACTACTGAACTAAAACCCTCTGTCTCCTCAGTTTAGGACAGCGTTCATTATGTGCTTGGATTGGATGCGTTTGTGAGGTTATGATTTCAAAAGATTTTTTTCTTTGCCCTGAATCTGCATGGACAGAGCTGGTATTCTATACAGTAGGGTTCTTATTGAAATAAATTACATACCCTCATTCTTGCTTGGAAGAATATTTGTTGCATTACTGTAACTTGAGGAATAACATACAAAACACTAGTAAACAGTTTTTCTTTCCTTGATAGATTGTAAAAAATACATATAGTCATTTTTACATATGAAATGCTGGCTTCATTGAGCTTTCATCCCAAATCTATTTGCTGGATCAACTCAAATATCATTAGAAAGGGATTGATGGCAACAATACATTAATATAACATGAAAGTTCTACGTTTCACTGTTTATAAATGACAAAATCAACAACTTTAATAAAGGTCAGGTGAATTTGAATCCAGAATAATACTGAACTCATGCAAACACATTTTAAATATAGCACTGGTATTGTCACGATTGTAATCCCTCCCCCTTAAGGGCGGTCCGGCTCGTTCACATTTCAGTTGATTTTGTGCACCTGTTCCCTGTTCCAGCCTCCCTACAAAAGCCAGACGCTCACACTGTTCTATTGGAACTCTGACGCTTGCTTGCCACTGAGTTACTCCATGTCCGTGGCTCCGAGAGCATTCGCCTCCTATCGGCGTCCAGAACCGGCCGAGTTCGGGACTTGGACTCCAAGTTGGAGCGCCTGGTCCCTTTACCCCTTTTTTCCCCGACCCTTCGCTGGATCCCGCTCCGGCTTTTAACTTTCTTGTTCGTCTTGGATGGATCACTTGGCTCTGGAGTTCAGCCTACAATGGATTTTCCCTTCGGACTCCCTTTTGGACAGTTTGCCAGGACCAGCCCCCCCCCGCTTCGTCTACCAGCCCAGTTCCTCGTCTCCTCCCCGTGTGTGTTCACTCCCTGCCGGATTGTGCTTGTCTGCATAGGGACCAGAAAGACGCTTCGTAACAGGTATGACTTCTGCCTTGCTAAATCAACTCTAGCTGAAGGTGTACTATACAATTATTGTATTGAATGTTTATTGGATTGTGATACTTGTTTTCCTCCATTCTAAAGCATGCAGAGATATAAATTCCATAATTGTCACGGGCTTCACTAACTTTAAATATACAAACTGTAACAAGTAGTTACAGACTTTCATGAAAATATACCTTTTTTTGAAATGCCAATAGAATATCTGACAAGATTACATAACTGGTCTATCAGTGCCTCTTTTTTTTTTCTTGCTTCCAGTTCAGCTTTGACTAACGCACCGTGAAAATTACTTGCAGTGGTTGTTCCACACAAATAACCTTTGAATGAAAGTTTCAGTATTGGGGGGTGACAGGAAAAACTGGCATTTCTTCCAGTGTAGAGTCATAAACCCTTCTGGTATCAGATGGAAGCCTGCCAACATTAAAGTTGAGTATTGTACATGACGGGTTTTTCGTATACCAAAAACTAAAAATCATTATCATTGTACAATGTTACCAAATATACCAAAAATGTAGTAAGTGTGTTTTACACAAACCCTAATGGTCTGGAGGGTAAAGGTTAATTTTATAATTACACTTCATTAAACTGAAATGGGTGGATGAACAATTTCTTGCTGTTCCTGAGGAATGGCAATTGGGGTGGGGGGAAGAGCTTTTGGGGTGACTATTACTCTAGTGAATGGCATAAGTCTTTCAGGACTGTGACATAAGTATGATAAAATGACTTTCAGTCCCTGGATCAAAAACTGTAGGAATTTGCAGTTTTCTTTAGGATTTTTTTTTAATGGAAGAAAGTTAAGTACAGTTAAGTTTGGAGGCAGAGGACCCCAATAATACAAAAGTTCTCAACTGTTTTATAAGCATGAGATGACTTTCCTGAGAGTTGTGATTCCATAGTTGAAAGAGGATTCAAGTGCATCTGAGTAAAAGTGCAGATTGAAGCCCAGGTAAAGCCCTATGGTAAAGGTATTGCATCTTGAACCTTCACAGATATTTGTGACTGGAATCTCCCCAAGTGGTATAATGCAGTTAGCTGAATGTTGTTGATATTTTTCTTTTTTCTTTGTGCAGTATTTTGTTATGCATAGTCTTTAGAGAGGAATTTTAATATTGGGGAAAGAGGTCTGTGAAGCTTGTAACCAGTTTAGCTGTCCAACAATAGAGAGGAGTCAAGTTAGAGACATTAATGATGTGAAAAAGGAGTAACTCAAGCCTCAGACTGCTGGTACAGTATGTTGCTCTTTACATTCTAGGTGCAAGTTTAATGTGGATTAGCTGGTGTGCTAAATTTCTGGAAGAAGATTAAGTCTACTTTCCAGTTATGGATTAAGACAGTACTAGATAATCTGGGTTTTCAGATACTTGCATTCAAATAAAATAAACTAGATTTTCAAAAACCTTGAACTAATGTTGTAAAAGCTGTAGATGTTACCACAAATGTGGCCATTTCCAAATAAACAATGTTAATATTGCAAAAAGTGTTCCTTTGTAATATTTTTATAATAAATTGTAGAAATCCTAATTATACAATGCAAGATAAGAATTTGATGCCTTCTTCTGTTTTTTCCTTGTTTATGGAATTTTTTATAAAGTTAACTGGGAGGGGGACATTGTAGACAGTCAATTTTGAAACGATTAGATCAGCTAAACGGTGACAGGGTAAAGCAATATCATAACTGTGGTGCTGAATGGAGTCTGAGAAAAGTACAATCAGTTGGACAACCTGTGGAGTGAGCAGGTATTTCTCAGTGCCAGAACTGTGCTCAGGCCTTTGTCACCCTAGAAACCACCAAGTGTTGAGGGTTCCACATCACTTGGCCGTCTGCATACAGTCAGTTTCTTTGAGTCCAGAGCTGTTGGCTCTGCCCACACTTATGGCAAAATCTGTTGCACAGACAGTGTAGAGGAGAAGAATTTGGGGAGATGCGGACTGCAGCACTACAGGGAAGAAGAGGACTTGACAGAGTGGTGGAGGAAGGCTCTGGTATTGTCTTCCCAACAATCCAGATGCATTCCAGGGCTTAAATTCTAGTCTTGAGCTGACCGACTAGAAAAGGCAAATCTTATTCTTCAAAAGAGAAGACAAAAAAGCAACATGAACCAACTATTTAAAATCCTCAAAGGCATTGGCAAAGTCAAACCAGAGAACCACAGAAACAGCTCTGAAACCCAAACCAGAGGGCAGTAATGTGGAGTCTGAGAAATGGGACACTTTTTTACACAAAACAGTGTAAAATGATTAAACAAACTTCCCAGCCGTCCTGTGACTGAGGTTTTGTTCTCAACTCGCCTATCCAGATATCCAGTTTTAAAATTGGATTCTATTTACAATGACCCCCTGGAGAGTGACCATTTACACAGCTGGCCTTCTATGGAGTAGTCGGAGTGACTACCCAGCAGAAGACTGTATTGGCTTTTTTTCAGGACATGGTTAGATGAGATTTGGATTCACCAATGGCTCTCCTCTTGTTTGTACAATATCTAAAAGAGAAGTACAAACCAGAGGATGCAAGTGAAAACTGTTTACTTGCATTTAAAATGCAGAATAGGAGGCACTTCTTTCTGCAGGAGGTTGTGAAAATATGGAACAAGCCAATATGTTAAAGCTGATAATCTGTTGGATACTTCAGTCAATGAACTGCTGAGGAAAAGTGATATTTCAATGTTATCTTCACTTTTTTTCCTTGCCTATATGGCTCTATGCACTGCATTGCCCTAAATGGGAATGATGACTTAATTACTCTAAAAGCAAAAGTTTGAAAGAAAAGGCTTCAGCTTTTCAAACTGTTGCGTTTGGCATTTAATGCACTGGCATTTGAACGGTTACAGCTAATATGTTTTGGCTGTTCCTGACTCTTAACCTATTTAGCCCTGAAACAATGCTTATCGAGAATACCATTCAACACAAAATTTCTAATGATGGAATACTTGTCAAAATAAAATTGTAGCACAGTTCATATATTTTCTTTGGTTTGGCAAGATTGTTGAGTGTTTTAAAGCTAATATTAGGCTGGGCAAACAATTATTTTTAGTTTTAAAAATATTAAATTGTGTTCTTGCTTAACTTAGTCATTGCATGACTTTAAATGCTCTAAAAAAAAAAACAGGTGTAGATGGTTAAAAACTACTTTTTATGCATGGAAAACGGGAGATTTTTCTTCCTGGTGATCAGCTTAGAATCTTTGTGTATGCTGTAAGATTTTTACTTCTAAATTAAACGTTTTAAAATACTTGAATTTCATAAACAATACATGTTTTGTACAGAATAAAAATCCCATTATTTTCTCTTCCCGTTGTGTAAAACTGATCAGCAGGTCTCTTTTTCTTCCCCCAATCAGAGGCTCTGAAAATAGTGTACTGCCCACTGCGCTCCATCAGAGAGGGGGGGGGCAGCACAGAGAGGGAGGAAGTGCGGAGCTCAGCAGTACAGAATGAGCGTTCCGCTACCTGAAGGGCTTATGGCACCGATCGCGTCTGCATTTATAACTTAGTTTTTAAAATTAATCAAGCAATATAAAGCATGTCTTTTTAGTTCAAGTCCTTTACTTCTTGAACAAAGCTTTTTTCAACAAATTAATGTATCATTTGATAACTTTATTAAAACATCTTATTATACTTCCTAATTATATTGCATGTGGAAAATAATGTTTTTAATCTTTAATGATTTATACATTTTGGAAAGGCTTCAATTATATAAGGTATGAATGACAAATGGTAATTAATATTAAAAGTGCGTTGGAATAAATTGTTGCACTTTTTCCATGTCTTGTAAAATGTAGTAATTTACGAGACTGGTCAAATGGACATTTGATCTGGTAAAATAAAAAATCATAAAGGACAGTAAACAAAAATAAATTGAAATGTGGCACTAGTAAAATAAGTCAAACTAAATTTTTAAAATGAAATTTTAAAATAGACTGAAAAATGTTCCTTTGCCCATTGGCAGCAATGGGCTGCTTATTCTTCAGAAGCACTCCGTTGCTCCTGAGGAACTGCACATGGTCCATCTGAGAAGGGAGCTGTGAAAGGAGCGTGGTTAGCTTCTTTCACAGCTCCAGCCATAAATGAGTCATCCCAGAGCCGTGGCAAAATTGTTCAAATTGCAAAATGAACCTTACAAGGAGATGCTCTCCTTCCTGCCACAATCGGTCCTTTCATATCTCTAAGGATGTGGGGGGGGGAGTCACCCTGAGCTATGTTATTTGTCCCTATGTTAATGATAGTAATGTATCCTCTTTCAGGGCCTGGAGGTGGTACTGTACAGGTGGTGGTCGGCACGGCACTGCAGTGTAGTGCCAGGGTGTAGCCACACCTGCTCTGCTGGCATCAGTTTTTCCAGGCCCCACAACATAGTTGCTGAGGACTTACACTTTCTTTGGACCTGATGTGGGGGGGAGGTTTTATCACAGCTACATAAGAAATCTTAAAAGTACTTGTATATAAACTATAACTGAACAGCAAACATTCAATGAATAACAATGTAAATGTTAAAAATTGTAACATATATACAGTGCTGGAAACCAGCTATCGGAAGGTATGGGGAAGTTACATCAGTTATGTATAGAGGATTAATTTCATATTGCTGGCTCTAGGCATCAGCCTTTTGACCTCCCTGGAATATGCATGTTTTCAAATGAATTTGCTTCCTAGGTATCTACAAATACAGATGTCTTTAGATGCTAGCTCCAGGGATCAGCTTTTCACCAGCCTCCCTGGCACATCGGCATCGGCTACAAGATGTTTTCCTATTCGTCTTCCTCAAAATCTGCATTTGACACAGTGTAACATTAGCAACAGCCTGGAACTTAAGAAACCTAAGCAACAATCCTCACTTCATTATCCATGTAATCATCTAACAATGTATTCTCAATTATGCCACTAACTTATCACCCTCCTCTACGTAAGCTGCAACAAACAAGTCTCCTGTTCTGTTTACATGGCCTACCCTGCCTGGCTACCAATATTCACTCCCATCTTCACTGCTCACAAACATGTGCTCTACTTTCTTACCTGCGAAGTCCTCTGCACTCACAGGGAGCAATTCTAAATAACTGTCCATATAATCTTTCCACAAAGCAAACACCACATTTTTCGAAGTCATCATATTTTGTTTTAGAAATATACTCGTGGCCATCTAGTCTCATTTCAGCGGCTGTGCCCTTGTACCACACCTTACTACCTTTTTAATCAAAAGCATGTCTAACTCTTTCCTAACAAGTGTTCTGGTTTAATTAAGATAAGAATTCTTAATCTTCCCATACCAACTTTTTTTCTACCTAGATTTATAGCCTTAAAATGCTGCTTAATGGCCTCCTTTAAAAACTCTGCCTTTTCTTGAACAATATGTTCTGACAGTGCCAAATAAACTGTCTTCTCTAGATGTACTGTACCTTGGCTTTCTTCTGGCCTGTAGGCAACACTTTTTAAGTTGGCAATCAGCTGTTCTAGACTAAGCCTTTTCCCATCCTTTGGAAAATTGAAAAATCAATTTTCATTTTTTTTATTCCTATCACTTATTTCCTAAACTTCACCTGTGCTGTAACTGCTTGAAGCTTCTTGTCCTCATCTCAATTCCTCAGTTGCGCATCTATTTCTTCCTTGCTGTTCCAAAGTCCCCCATACTTTCCTATCTCTACTGCTAGTACTTCCTTTGTCCTTCTCTTTCCTTTTCTATCTTTTTTCCCTTCTTCTAAGTGTCTGTAACCTGGCACCTCTTATCCTAGCCATCCTCTCCCAAAACGTATCCCTCTGCTCTTTAACGGATTCTCTAGCTTGAGATAAAACTTCTGCCTTCTTTTCAGCATCTAGTTTTCTATTTTCAAGCCACTACCAAGACCTGTTCTCCTTGAACATAATCGTACCTTCAATAGCTAATGCTGTTGCTCTGGTCTTAACTTGAAGTAAATTGTCGAAGATTACAAAATCCCTCTCACAGCTTATATTCGTCTTGAGTGCTGATTCAAGCTTTTCAAACATCTCCTCTGAAACCTCATCATACCAGTATATTCTAAATGATCTGCTACCATCCTTCAACACACCTTGACAAAACTAGCAAGGATCAGTTCCACAGCCTGTCTGGTCATGTCCTCAAAGTCAGGACTCCTCTGTTCTATTAGCTTCTGCAGAACAGGTCCAAAATGTACCTCACCTTGGACTAACGTACTATTATCAGCCTGCCATTCTTTCAGTTTGCACACTAGCTCCCTGTATTTTGCATTCATTTCTAAAGCATGCTCTTTTTTTTTTTCCCCAGAGCTTTCCACAAATGCTCTGTCACTAATTCACAAATAATTCCCAGTGCTCTGCATCCTGCAATAAACTGACCTACACTCAAAACCTTAAACCCTGCTTCTATTAATTAGTTTTAATATCATACATGAATTCCAGCAATTCAGCATGCAAAAAATAAACTCCAGCTGCATTGTGGAACATTGCATTAATTTGGTTTCCTTTTAAAGGGAACCAGAGGGACATGATCAGATTTCCCCTGACTCAACAAAAGATCTAAACTGCACAGATTTGCCACTTTTCTCTCACCCTCTTTCATGGACGGCTTTGCACAGTGATCTAATCAATCTAACTGTACCACTCTCTCCGAATATTCTATGCATCCAATCTAAACTAACACTGCCCACTTTTTTTTACCACCAAAAATCACTTTCCCAGACAAAGTGTAACATTTGCCTGATGTGCCAAGCCATCCATTAAATGCAATCCACAGAACAACTCATTGATATCTCCGATCCTAGCCTTGTCTGTTTCACTGAGGTCATCAAATCCATTGACAATTTCAGGCAGGATATCAGTTCTGTACTGCGCCAGGATTTCCTTAATTTTTTTTCTGTACTTGCCATCGCCAATTAGATTTGTAACTTTGCAGAATCCTTCCGAGAAGGAAATCGTTGCATCCGAATCCCTATTTCCACTGTTAACAGCATCTTGCACCATCTCTCTAACTGTGTCAAATATGCACTGAGCTGAACCTGATGCCTGCTCTCTGGGTCTTAAATGCATTCTGCTACCATCCTGGAAAGAAATTCCTTCTGTTCCACATTTATGACCATATTTAGTGGTCCCATTTGTGGCAAGGGGTAAATTACTTTCTTGCAACAGTTTTTCTTTCAGATGTTGCAAAGAAAGAAACTTGTCTTGCTTCTAACAAGATATTTACAAAAACTTTCCCCTAGTAATCTACCTGAATACCTACCAGTTTAACCAAAACTAGTCTGACTATCTGAGAAGCCTTTTGTGCCCTAATGCCCATGTTTGCTACTAAATCCATATAAGCCTCTCTTACGTCACTATACTTTCCTTTTCACACATGCTAATATTGTGACTCACTATCCTGTCTATCTCTGTTTTCAAGCCTTCATATTCTCCCTGCCAGAACTGTACCCCCTCATTCAGATCCCTCAACCTATGTGCTAAATCTGCTTCAGAATCACATTTCCTTTTGTAATACGCAGCCTTCTGGGATTCTTTTTTTTTTGTATATCTAAGCTTTTCCAACTGTTTTTGCAATTCATTAATACTCCTCTATTGTGCCTTTTCCTTCTGACTTGCTTTATCCTGTTCATTCAAAATGACTGCCTGCTCACACTCTACAACTTTTTGCACAAGTGTCTGAATTTTACCATCCCTGTGTCTAAGCCTTTTGTTCACATTCCTAACACTTCCATGTCCTAACTTTTCATTTGCCTTGCTTAATTTATTTGAGAGAGCTTGAATTTCAGTTTTAGCCTTATAAAGCACAAGTCCTCTCTTTTTTTTTTCTTGTCTAACCTACAGATGCAGCCATTCAAAGTGCGCGTTACAGACACGTACCGCAGGTGGCGTCGCGCAGTGTGACGTAAGATGACGCGCGGCACCGCAGTACGTGATTGGTTGACCGACAGGGGCACTCGTGGTCCGTTGGTCTGTTGTAGAAAGACTTACAGTAAACGTCTTTGCTGTGCCCGTTGTAGATATGGAATTTTACCACTGAAGGGAAATCTTAGTAGCTGAGCATAAAAAGAATAGGAGCATACTGTAATGCGTGTGAAGGCCATAAACGATATTCATTTTGGAACATAAACATACAGTATATGGCTGGTCTTGGTACTTTAAAGAAAAAATACACACCAGTATTCCATTTCTCCCTAAACATTTTAAGCATCGAAGTCTTTAACTAAAGAGATACCGGAGTAAACAAGCATTCTTTTAGAATTTGATTAAAAGGGAATATAATATTGAATCGCGTATCTAAAGAATTTAATAACGATATGATTATATTCGTGTACTGCAACAGGGCTGTGTAGGGCTGTTTCGCCTCACTCTTCATGCGACTTCCCTTGTAGCCTACTGGTCTACGTGCCTGCTTACCAACTCACGGGTTGTGTGTTCAAATCCAGCTGGTGTTGGACTTTTCTTTTAACAAACATTTCTTCGAAAAAATAGAATAGCGATATTATGGACAATCAATTGACTTTTATATTTCAAAATATCACAACATGATCGATTCTAAGTCTGCCTGACAAAGTATGGCTTGGACAGATTCCAAGTGCTTGTACAAATGTGCTAAAGAAATTATACTTTGAGTATACAGCTTGTCCAAAGTCATCCATTATTAATACTATTAGTAATATCTTCGGTAAAGGCTTTGATGCATAAATATTTCTGATAAAGGTAGGTTGTGTACTTTTGTCCAACTGAGCAATCTTGCTTTCATAAAATATACCAACATTTTAATGACTGATTATTAACATGCTGTAATACACAGTTCAAAATTAAAAGCTCAAATGCTGTACATGAGAGGTTAAGCTCCCCCTGGCGGTTTTACAAGGTGACGCCGGATAGTTTCCGGCATGACGTCGATTAACCGCGTGATACCGCGACACGCCCACCGGGGTATGCCGCGAAATACCCCACCCATTTTGGATGGCTGCATCTGTAGTTCTTTCATCTAGTTTCCTGCATTCTTCCATTAATCTATGCACATTTTTAAACTGTTCCTAATTCAAACTACCTCATTAGTGCACTTTACATCACTTAATTCACTCGTTCCTGATCTTGCATCGCAAGCTGAGCTAGTGCTAGCTGTTTGCTGTGCATCTTCTGCAGCTGAAATTTCACTGCTCTCCTTTCTTAGTAGGGGCAGGGCAAAGATCTGGCGGTCAAAATCTTTGCTTTCACTTTTTCTTAAGCGGGATTTCTTATTAATGATCCTCTGTACATACAAACTAATCATTCGCTGAAAATATTCTTTTTCATGTTCATTTCTAAGACCTAGGTTGAAATTGTGATTTAGGATATCAAAAAGCATTTGTTTCCTATTTGATTTTTTTTGGCTCCAGAAAACATGTAGATCTCCATTGCTGTGTTCGTCCAGATTTTAACTCTACATCTATCCCTAATTCCTCGCAATAGCTACTGATGTTTTGCTTCCCCTTACCACCAGGGCTACACAAGCGTTTTCTCTGGATTCATTTTTTTCTGTCTCGGTCTCTCTCATTCGCTGCGGCTCGGCACCAGAGCGGTTAAAGATGGTGACAAGTCAGGCACCCGGGGTGGGGGGGGCGTCTTCCTGCTTCCATAACTAAAATGCCAAATGGGAGTGGCTTAAGTGAAATACACTGTCGTGTAACTGACAGTTTGAGGTAGCCTATCGTGTAGAAAATGATTTGTTGCTGATAGGTTAAGCTTTCGAAACTCAGCCCCAAAGTCAGGTGACTGATTTTTTCGCCCTGTTTCGTTGGTTAAATGCAAGGATCACAAGCAGCACCATGTTAATTGAGATGTGTAGTTTTTAATTCAGTTTGAATTATAACTGTATGTACTGTCAGTTTGGCCAGGGTTTGGCGGATTTGGCCAGGGCTTTAAAGAGAGGGTGTGCCAAAAATTCAGTGCCGCCGTCGTGGAAGAATTTGACCTTGGAACGTTTGCCCAGCGTACTTATATATTGATGCCCTGAGTTATATTTTGCACTCAAATGAGTGGAAGGTTGCATTGATTCTTTGGAGACAATCTGAACCCCTAACCACCCAAACCCTTAGCTAGGGATAGGGTTAGAATTTTAGAAAACAGAGGATGTTGGATGGTACAGATGCAGCCATTCAAAATGGGTGGGGTATTTCGCGGTATACCCCGGTGGGCGTGTCACATCAAAACGCAGTATCACTCGGTATATCGCGTCATTTGACGTCATGCCGGAAAGTATCCGGAATCACCTTGTAAAACCGCCAGGAGGAGCCAATAAAGCTTAACCTCTCATGTACAGCATTTGAGCGTTTAAATTTAAACTGTATTACAGCATGTTAATCATCAGTCATTGAAAAGTTGGTATATTTTATGAAAGCAAGATTGCTCAGTTGGACAAAAGTACACAACCTACCTTTATCAGAAATATTTATGCATCAAAGCCTTTACTGAAGATATTACTAATAGTATTAATAATGGATGACTTTGGACAAGCTGTATACTCAAAGTATAATTTCTTTAGCACATTTGTACAAGCACTTGGAATCTGTCCAAGCCATACTTTGTCAGGCATTTTGTTTTACTGCATCGGACATAAAAACTCCCTTGCTTTTAACAGTGCGTTTCATAATTTCTAACTATGAAAATTGAAACTGTGACACTTACCATTCAACCAGAGCTCAAAATATCACAAGGATCCTCAAGAGCACATCAAAGACTGTATTAAAAGATACTTGTATCAGATACATGAGAATCCAGGCTTTTATATCAACGCTTTCTTTTCCGTATACCAGATATTATGGAACCACTTCAGAAGGGTGTCAGCCAGTCAGATTCCAGGAATTGTTACTTTAAAGAAAATACACACCGGTATTCCATTTCTCCTTAAACATTTTAAGCATCGAAGTCTTTAACATGTGAAATAGCGTGTAAAAAAGTGGTAGTTTTAAGCTTTTCTGCTAATATAATATGGAATCGCGTATCAAAAGAATTTAATAACGATATGATTATATTCGTGTGCTGTGTAGGGCTGTTTCGCCTTTCTTTTCATGTGACTTCCCTAGTAGCCTACTGGTCTACGTGCCTGATTACTAAACCTACAGGTTGTGTGTTCAAATCCAGATGGTGCCATGACTTTTCTTTTAACAAACATTTCTTTGAAAAAATAAAATAGCAATATTATGGACAATTAATTGACTTTTATATTTTTTTAAATATTGCAACATGATCGAATCTAAGTCATTTTTGATAACCAAGAATAGTCACCTTCTTCCAACTTCCTCTGACAACGGTCCCTGCTTCTGGTGTGTGTGTGTGTGTGTGTGTGTGTGTGTGTGTGTCCCCGTCCCTTTGGATCTTCCTTCAGATTTAAAAGGTTATTAATCATATCTTCGGTGTTGCATCTTACCAATGCAGCTGATCTTTTGCTGCCTGGGTTAACTATCACAAAGCTTTAGAGAACTTAACATTTCTTTTATCAACAAACTGTAAATACGACGTTTACATTGGCATTATTAATTGGGTGTATAGAGGATTGTCAGCTGTCACTGACAGTGGACCACCCTCTTTTAAATTTTTATAGAGAAATGGAGGCTGTACAGTATGCGTTACAATATAGACATTTATATTGATTTAAATCGCGTTTTGATTTAAATCACAAACGCGTGTTTAATTGTGTTTTTTAATCATAATCGGACAAATGCAACATAAATTGATACAGTATCTTTGTCTTCTAAGTATCTTAAACTTTCAGCATAGCTTTCTCCCCATTTAGATTTATTTTTCTTGGGATTTTGGGATCAAATGTGGAAAGATTTAGATTGTAATCGTTTTTATTTTTTAAATACGGTTTAGAAAAGTGTAATCTTTACTAAAAAGCTGTACACCACCTGCTATACAGATACATATTGTAATACTTTTGGGTTTGGATAGGACAGACACAAGAACTCAGACTTGTGGAGTTAAAGGAAGTGAAAGCCTTTATTTTTCTTCTCCCGTGCCCCCACCCGCCAACAGCGCGAGCAACACACCGCCTTCTGACGTCTGTTCCACAACTGATGAATACTACTGTGTGACTTTATTTCTTGCATGAATTGTTATTTTGCCTCAGGCCGTGGGTCTCTGCTCTCGGCCACTGGCCAGGGTGCCAACCTGTAGAAGCAGCACCTGAATGGAGACTTTTCGCCAGCAGCGGGAGCAGTACGACGCGTTACTGGGGAGGATTGGGAGGCTAGAGACACTCCTGAAAATGCAGAGGAAGGAGACGGTACAGATGCAGCCATTCAAAATGCGCGGGCGATACCGCATTATTTTCCGGTACGCTGTACGCAGTCTACCGTGAGTTACCGGTAAATACCACTAGCAAAATAATAGTATCCGGAATTTCCGCAAGGTGGAGCTAATAAAGCTCAACCTCTCATGTTTGAGCTGTAGCCATCAAAGTCTTTAATGAAGATATTACTAATAGTATTAATAATAAATGACCTTGGACAAGCTGTAAACTCAAAGTATTGCCCTGGTCCACATTCTTTTTTTCATTGACCGTCTTTGTAAAAGTAACACCACAGCATTTCGCAATCACACGTTTTTTTCCAATCAGGCAAAGTACAGTAATTTTTGAGAATCGATTCACCATGCCTTACACATGCTCATAAAAAAGATTGATTTAGGAACATAAACATATTACCGTATGCAAACTGTACTGTATACAGTATGTATATTTAATGTCTTAACTGTGCCCGTTTAAGTATTGAATATTTATATGGAATTTTACCACTGAAGGGAAATCTTAGTGCCTGAGCATAAAAAGAATAGGAGCATACTGCAACGCGTGTGAAGGCCATAAACGATATTAATTTTGGAACATAAACATACAGTATATGGCTGGTCTCGGTACTTTAAAGAAAACATACACGAAACATGGTTTCATTATGACCAGAATCGGTCTTGAGATATTTTTAACTTGATTTACAGTATTTGAGAGGTATGTCTTGACACCGATACTACGTAAGTACTGCTCACGTACTGTATATGTTTCTAGGTTTATATTATGCATTTCATACGGTCAAATTACTTTTGAGCAACTGATAAGAAGCGCGAAACGGTATGCCCAGGGCGTTTTAGTTTCGTTTTGTGCGGGGACTGCTTTAACTACAGTATATCGCCGTGGATTCATTAGAGATATCAAGTACATACAAGTCATTTTTTAAATGTTGTAGTTTGTCTTGTAAAAATGTTACGAGAACATCATCTGTCAACAATTACACAGGTTCTGTTTCCATATTGCGGATTTTGGTTACGTAATATTATTTTCTAGATTTCACGTTGTGAATATATGATTTGGGCAAACAGAGCCGCAAAGAAGTACATTATGGGTTGTTGTTTTTTTTTTTGCAGTTTTATCTAGAACAAGCGATGCTTAAACCTTTGTCTGATTCTTGTGAAACTATCCACACGACAGTTACCCACAGTAGGAGTTGACTTCAGTGATGTCACTGATGGGATGTTTCTAAAAATCCAGCCTGGATCTCTACATTTCTGCATGAACCACCTTAGAGGGCTAAAGACAGCTTGTGTTTAAATTGAGTGTAAGGTAATTTATGCTTCTAAAGTCATGGTCAGCATTTATTATTGTACTGTGCTGTAAACTTGTTCTGTGCCTAGTCACATTATTTTATAGCGTTATCAAATCTGGTGGCGCTGTGTGTTAGTTTCCTGACTCCCATGTCACATGGTCTGTGATTGAATCCCATGGAACTATGACTTTATTTTTTAACAAACATTTCTTTGAAAAAATGAAACGTTTCCCTTGGTCAGAGATTAAATAAAACCTCACTCGCACCAAACAAATTTATATTTCTAAATATCACAACATGATCGAATTTGTCTTTTTAATAACAATGAATAGTCACCTATGCGTTACAAAATAAACATTTATATTGATTTGAATCGCGTTTTGATTTAAATCATAAACGCGTGTTTAAATGTGTTTAAAGGCGATATACTGTACAAAAGCGCTGATTCTTATGGAGTGTGTTCCACCGGGGATTCAAAAAATATTTTTTTTAATTGTGTATCTAAGGAAAATTGCAGTATAACTTTGTTCATGCACAAACAGTGGCATGTTACATTATAATTTGGGTGTCTCCTCTTGCCAGAAAGCTCTAAATTGCATTTTGAGTGCGATTTTTGACTTTTTCTAAATTGCAACCCATAAATAAAGCTGATTAAGCTTAGACTTTATCAGCTTTATTACAACGTAAATTGCAAAAATGCACTTGGAATCTGTCCAAGCCCTCCTACGAAAATTATTTAAACTGCGACACTGATCATTCATCTCTAAATAAACTTTATTTTATATAGCGTTTTAGGTGAATAGGTAATTAGATTGCTCATAAACCTAATTGCTTTTTCTACATAAACACAGCATGATTGCTCTCTGAAAATGCTTTTCCTTTATATTTAGGCTCCGATTTCAACTATAGATCGCATTATTATAAACTTTCTTGGAAAAATGTATTTTATGTAAACCATGTTTGCTATTAATTCATTTAGGGCTAAAATACGTTCATTGTCTTCCAATCGAGTCGAGTTGACATTAGAAGCTTGCCACTCCCGGACTGTTACACCAACGCATTAGCATGTTAAAGCGACTTAATTGAGGTGCCCAGCTACCAGTTAACACTGTACTTCCTACTTTGAAAATACCTGTGAAACCGGTTTAATTCGTCACAGCCAGCACTCCTGCAGAGAGGGGGTTGTACTCGTAAAGTAGAAGCAGGCGAGATTTCCAGCGAAAGACACCTCCCCCCCCCTCAAAAGTAATGCTTTATGTTGAAAATTGAAGTGGATTTTGTTTATGATAAAGAGGAGAAACTGGGATGGGAGGAGGGTTTGGTTTTGCATAAGGGGCGGGATTATAATTGGAGGAATTGCGAGAGTATAATGGTTTGATATATTTGATTTTGTATTGTGGTCGTTATCTATGTTTTTGGTTGGTATTATGTTTATATGGTTGTTTTTGTTGGTTGGTTGTTATTATGGTTATTAATAATACGATCTATAGTTGAAATCTGAGCCTAAATAAAAAAAAAGCAAGTGATTAGGTTTATGAGCAATCTAATTACTTATTCGTTTAAAACGCTATATAAAATAGTTTATTATTAATTTGCTGGACAGAGCGGTGAACATTATTATGCATAAGACAAAGATAACGATCCTGATCAGTTTAGAAATCTGTGTACGCTGTAAGGTTTTTACTTCTTAAACTTTTAAAATACACGTTTCGAATAGAAAGAAATCCTCTTCCTGGTACAGTCGCATGAAGTGAGAGGCGAAACAGCCCTACACAGCCCTGTCGCAGTACACGAATATAATCATATCGTTATTAAATTCTTTAGATACGCGATTCCATATTATATTAGCAGAAAAGCTTAAACTACCACTTTTTCACACGCTATTTCACATGTTAGTTAAATTTAATTTATTTATATATTATATATTTATATCTCTGACCAAGGGAAATGTCTCATTTTTTCAAAGAAATGTTTGTTCACAACGGCGACTGTCAGAAGATAGGACACAGCGGCTCAGGCATGTAAAAGGGAATGGAAAAGGGGCACTTTAATGTTCTGTATGGCTAATACTAAAGCCAATACTAATATTCAATACTTTAATATCCTTTTCTGTATGTTTAACAATAGTGGGTACTGGCCTAATTCGTCCCTGCTCCCGTTGTTAGGTGTTAATGTGTTGTTAAGTGTGAATTTGTAGCTGTTTCCCTGGGGTCTGGCTTTTTTTCTGGAAAACCATAACTGGTCTTGTCCAGATTGACTGTCGGCACCCAGGTCTGACAGTGCTGCTCCAGCAGTGCCAGGTTCTGGCGCAGCCTCTGTTCTGTGGGCGACAGCGGGACCAGGTCGTCTGCACAGAGCAGGAACTCGATTTCCATTACTAATGCAGATCAGTAAATCAAGGGACAAAACAATTATTGCGCCCGGGTCCTCAATGGGCTTTGACGTGCTAATGCGTTGGTTTAACAGTCTGGGTGTGGCAAGCCTCTAATGTCTCCCGACTTTGAAAACCAAGTAATAACTTAACTATATGTGCAAACGTTTCATATGTTGATGTTGTGGATGCCTGTGGAGTGTATCTTATTTGCCGCGCGCCCTCCCCCCCTCTTTCCCTCAATTCAATTCAAGGTGTTTTATTAGCATGGCAGATGGGTTCAATCAGTGTTGGGTATTTACTTTGCTTTGAGATTCCACTTTTAAAGGTGATATATAAATTTGACTAAAATAAATTTATATCTGTCTTCACAGACATTCACATCAGCGACATATCATAAAACGTTTGCACATATAGTGTGCAAAAATGCACTTTATTTACTAAAAATAAGACAGATACTGTATCAATTTATGTTGCATTAGCCTGATTATGATTAAAAAAACACAATTAAACACACGTTTGCGATTTAAATCAAAACACGATTTAAATCAATATAAATGTTTATATTGTATCGCATACTGTCCAGCCTCCATTTCTCTATAAAAATTTACTCTATTACACACACACACACAATATAAGCAGGAAGCAGAAGCAGGGACCGTTGTCAGAAGGGAAGAAGGTGACTATTCATTATCAAAAATGACTTAGAATCGATCATGTTGCGATATTTTGAAATATAAAAGTCAATTGATTGTCCATAATATCGCTATTCTATTTTTTCAAAGAAATGTTTGTTAAAAGAAAAGTCCAGCACCAGCTGGATTTGAACACAACCCGTGAGTTGGTAAGCGGGCACGTAGACCAGTAGGCTACAGGGGAAGTCGCATGAAGAGGGAGGTGAAACAGCCCTACACAGCCCTGTCGTAGTACACGAATATAATCATATCGTTATTAAATTCTTTAGATACGCGATTCCATATTATATTCCCTATTAATCAAATTCTGAAAGTATGCTTGTTGACTCCGGTATCTCTTTAGTTAAAGACTTCGATGCTTAAAATGTTTAGGGAGAAATGGAATACTGGTGTGTATTTTTTCTTTAAAGTACCAAGACCAGCCATATACTGTATGTTTATGTTCCAAAATGAATATCGTTTATGGCCTTCACACGTG
Organism: Atractosteus spatula; assembly: GCF_055471065.1. Taxonomy (NCBI): domain Eukaryota; kingdom Metazoa; phylum Chordata; class Actinopteri; order Semionotiformes; family Lepisosteidae; genus Atractosteus; species Atractosteus spatula. The sequence goes on from NC_142707.1 coordinate 35,093,616, forward strand.
TTACAGTATGCTCCTATTCTTTTTATGCTCAGCTACTAAGATTTCCCTTCAGTGGTAAAATTCCATATCTACAACGGGCACAGCAAAGACGTTTACTGTAAGTCTTTCTACGACAGACCAAGGGACCACGAGTGCCCCTGTCGGTCAACCAATCACGTACTGCGGTGCCGTGCGTCATCTTGCGTCACAATGCGCGACGCCACCTGTGGTACGTGTCTGTAACGCGCACTTTGAATGGCTGCATCTGTATGTACTACATTGCCCTAAATGGGAATGATGACAAAATTACCCTAAAAGCAAAACTTTGAAAGAAAGGGCTTCAGCTTTTCAAACTGTTGCATTTGGCATTTAATGCGCTGGCATTTGAACAATTATTCAACATGAAATTTCGAATGACAGAATACTTGTCAAAAAATAAAATTGTAGCACAGTTCAAACATTTTCTTTGGTTTGGCAAGATTGAGTGTTTTAAAGCTAATATATTGATGCCCTGAGTTATATTTTCCACTCAAATGAGTGGAAGGTTGCATTGATTCTTCGGAGACAATCTGAACCCCTAACCCTAGCCACCCAAACCCTTAGCTTGGGTTAGGGTTAGAATTATAGAAATCATAGAGGATGTTGGATGGCATGGTTGTGTTCTAGGACAGAAAGGATATTTAGAAAAAGTAATATATCAATGTTATCTTCACATTTTTTTTTCTTGCCTATATGGCTCTATGTACTGCATTGCCCTAAATGGGAATGATGACAAAGTTACCCTAAAAGCAAAAGTTTGAAAGAAAGGGCTTCAGCTTTTTAAACTGTTGCATTTGGCATTTAATGCGCTGGCATTTGAACAATTACAGCTAATATGTATTGGCAATTTCTGACTCTTAACCTATTTAACCCTGAAACAATGCTTATCGAGAACGCCATTCAACACAATTTCGAATGACAGAGTACTTGTCAAAATAAAATTGTAGCACAGTTTAAAAATTCTTTGGTTTGGCTTGTAGTGGTTTGATGGGCTTACTGAGACAATTATTAATTGTAACAGTAATCACGAGGCTGTTCGTTGTAGCTTTTAGAAAATCAATCGTCGGAACAACTAACAACGCACACACACGGGTTCAATACACGAGATACATTTATTAATATAAATTGTGCACCAAAGATATACTAGTCTGCCTGGATACGAGCGGCAGACCTTACTGTGAGGGTTATCAATATACAAGGTATATAATCTCGAAGAGATGCAAACACAACAGAGAATATATGTCAATATATATCGTTCGGTTACCAAATCGCTAACCAGTGTTATTACCCACTGTTACTCTAAACTCGGAAGTAAATACATTACTCATGAATTAAATTGATAACTTGTGTTGAGGTACAATTGAGTTCTCGAGCCGCAATGTAGAACATGGGGTTTACTTATCCACTGTGTATGGATTTGGAATCTCCCGGCACGAACACCAGACCAGCTGACAGGCTCTGTTGCAGCCTCTGTTGCAGCGGTTGTCCAATGGGCGTTGTGTCGGCGTCCTCTGGCTACCGGCCAACCAGTCAAGGTGCAGCTTGGAGTAGGACGGGTGGAGGAATCTGACTGCGGCGCGCAGGGCAGTCGTTGCTCCGAGGGGGATCTACCAGCAGTCTGGCTGACTAGTAGAAAGTCTCTATGCACAGAGTGTGACCGCGAGTCCTCACAAGTCACTCTTTTGCCTGGGAAGAAGCTGGTTTGTTCCCGGTCCAGCGCTGCTTCTGAATAAGCTATTCAGGTTGTCGACGAGGGTCCAACTGTAGGCTGCCGTTGATCAAGCGGAGCATTCACGTTGGTAGAATTCTGAGTACGTACGGGATCCTCGGCCTCGCGCTTAGAACAAAGTCCAAGTCCTTTTGCAGACAACAGCAGTTGTCACGTGATTGTCTCTGAGGATGCGCGAAAATGGCCAAGGAGAGCCCCGATCTGAGCTTGCGCTCCCTTTTTGACCAAGACCCAGATGTGTGCTGATTGGTTGAGAGTTTGGCGGGCATTGGAGACCCACGTGGTATTACCATGCCCTGCCAGTCCCTGATTGGTTGGTCAAGATGAGATATAGGTCACTTACTCTTGACACTTAGGAATGCCGTCCAGATGTCCATTCGGCACTCCCTAGACTGATAGGCGCCAATGGATGACCATTGATCATGATAGCCAGGCTTAGCTAAGTGCATCCCCTTCTGGGAGCTTGTTCCTTATCAAAAGAAAACATCTTAAATCAGCCTGCATGAATACTTTCTCTGGCTGCACCACAGAGATGGAGGGTGAGATGGGGCCTCCTTTAGGACAGCATACCAACGCTTAATTCTGTCTTATTAACAAGCATTGCCGCTACAGGCTAGATTGTTGAGTGTTTTAAAGCTAATATATTGATGCCCTGAGTTATATTTTCCACTCAAAAGAGTGGAAGGTTGCATTGATATTTCGGAGACAATCTGAACCCCTAACCCTAACCACCCAACCCCTTAGCTAGGGTTAGGGTTAGAATTACAGAAATCATAGAGGATGTTGGATGGCATGGTTGTGTTCTAGGACAGAAAGGATATTTAGAAAAAGTGATATCAATGTTCTCTTCACACTTTTTTTTCTTGCCTACAGTATATGGCTGTATACAGTGCATTGCCCCAGAAAGGAATGGTATCTGAATTGCCCGTGAAGCAACAGTTCGAAAGAACCTGATTTAACTTTTAAACTCTTGCCATGGGCTTTGAAATCACAAGCATATTAACAGATCAAGACAAAATGTACAGTATTAGTTGTTTCGGATTTTTAGGCCACTTAAGCCTAACCGAACATTCATTCAGCACTCCGTTCAACACGAAGTTTCAAATGAAAGAATACCTTTTAAAAATTAATTTTACCATTGCTGACACACTCTTCTGGTTTTTGCAGTGTAGTATTGTCTGTTCAGACTAATATTTTGATTCAGAGAAGCAAATTCTCCTCTCAAATGAGTGGAATATTGAGCACAGTGTCTTTGAGAAATATTTGAACCCTAACCTAACTAGCAAATCCCGAAGCTAGAGTTAGGGTTTTATTCCCATACAGTGTAGACAGTTTTTGATGGCTTGACTGTGTTTTAGGGCTGAAAGGATACTTGGGAATCTAGTTCTTTCAATGTTTTCTAAATATTTTTTTCTAATTGAGTGGATTAGAAAAAGTAGAATGCGTAACAGTACCCCCCCCCCCACAGGGTCGGCTCCTGACAACCGGATAGCTGGCGCGGGATGGGTGTGAAGGAAGTCTCGAATAAGGTTTTGGTCCAGGATATCCACTTCAGAAACCCAGGAACGTTCCTCTCGACCATAACCCTCCCAGTCAATCAAAAACTGGCGCTTGCCTCTACACCATCGGGTGTCCAAGATCTTATTCACAGTATAGGTGGGAAATCCGTCTATCAGTCGGGGAGGAGGTGGGCGAGGTTGCTGAGCAGAAAGTGGGGATCTGTGGTAAGGCTTCAAGAGGGAAACATGGAAGGTGGGGTGAATCCTGAGGGTAGGTGGGAGGGCGAGGCGGTAAGAAACAGGTGAACACGGGATAGAATTCTGAAGGGGCCAATGAAGCGAGGACCCAGCTTGCGGGAAGGTTGCTGGAGTGGAATATTCTTGGATGACAACCAGACGAATTGGTCTCGACGTAAACGGGGAAAGGGGCGTCGGATTCTATCAGCAGAAGCTTTCTGTCTCCTAGCGGTCTTAAGCAGAGCAGTCCTGGCCTTCTTCCAGAGTTCCGGGAGGGAAGAAAAATATGCCCGAACAGCAGGGACATCAGAGTCGGGAATAGTGTCGGGGAAGAGTGAGGGTTGATAGCCCAGTGAACAGAGAAACGGAGACATATTAGTGGAGGAGGTATAAAGAGAATTGTGGGCATATTCAGCCCAGGGGAGAAGGGAAGCCCAATTATCATGGGCAGCAGAGACATAGGACCTGAGGTAAGTCAGCAGGTCCTGGTTAATCCTCTCTGCCTGACCATTGGCTTCGGGGTGGTAACCAGAAGTGAGGGAGGAGGATGCCCCTAAGGTCTGGCAGAAGGCCTTCCAAAATTTAGATATAAACTGCGGACCCCTGTCAGAAACAATATCCTTTGGAATGCCATGGAGGCGGAAAACATGTTGGACAAAAAGGTCTGCCATTTCCCGGGCTGATGGGAGGGCTGGAAGAGGAACAAAATGCGCAGCTTTAGAGAAACGGTCGATGACCACCATGATAGTTGTTTTACCGTGGCTTTTCGGGAGATCCGTCAGGAAGTCGACCGAGAGATGAGACCAAGGCCGTGAAGGAATGGGAAGAGGTTGTAAGAGACCAGCCCTCTTCTGCCGAGGGGTCTTGCTCCTAGCACAGGTGGGGCAGGCTCGTACGTTTTCTGTTACATCAGACTTTAGGGAAGGCCACCAGAAGTCCCTGGAAATGAATTCGATGGAACGACGGGTGCCAGAGTGAGCAGCGAAGCGGGAGTCATGGCCCTATTGAAGAACTGCGGAGCGCACTGAATCAGGAACAAAGAGTCGGTCTGGGGGGCACTGGGGAGGAACTGTGAGGTTCTGGAGAGCCCGTCTCACCTTGTCTTCGATGTCCCAATGTACAGCTGCGAGGAACCTGTCAGGCGGCACAATGGGCGCTGGAGGGTCTTCGGAGTCCATGGGGTCGTGAATGCGGGAAAGGGCATCAGCTTTGATATTCTTGGAGCCTGGAGTATAGGTAATGAAAAAACGGAACCTGGAGAAGAACAGGGACCACCTAGCCTGGCGGGGGTTGAGGCATTTAGCAGATTGCAAGTAGGCCAAGTTCTTGTGGTCAGTGAGGATAGTAAAGGGATGGATGGCCCCTTCCAGCCAGTGTCTCCATTCCTCCAAGGCAAGCTTGATGGTCAAAAGTTCCCTGTTCCCAACATCATAATTCATCTTGGCAGGGGATAGGCGTCTTGAAAAAATCATCCATGTTGCGAGAAAAAATTAAAATATCATCAAGGTAAACCAAAACATACTTCTGAACGATGTCCCTAAAAATGTCATTCATAAAACCTTGGAATATAGCAGGAGCATTAGCCAGGCCAAAGGGCATGACCTGATATTCATAATGACCCAGAGTAGTAATGAAGGCTGTCTTCCACTCGTCACCTTCATGGATGCGAATGAGGTTGTAGGCACCCCGTAGGTCAAGTTTGGTGAAGTCGGAGGCTCCCTGAAGAGATTCCAATGCAGAATTAATGAGTGGAAGGGGATACCGGTTCTTGATGGTAATCTCATTAAGACCTCTATAATCGATGCAGGGCCGCAGGGATCCGTCCTTCTCCACGAAAAAGAAACCTGCACAGGCCGGAGAAGTAGACGGGCGAATGAAACCAGATTCCAAGGAATCACGGATGTAGGACTCCAGGGCGTCAGATTCATTAATAGAAAGAGGGTAGATTCGTCCTCTCGGAGGAAGGGTTCCAGGCAGTAGGTCAATGGCGCAATCGGAGGGACGGTGTGGCGGCAAGGAGAGTGCTTTTTGCTTGCTGAAGGCGCGGTGCAGGTCAGAATATACAGAAGGGATTCCGCTGGTGTCCTCCTGGGAGACGTGAACAGAGGAAAGTCTGAGAGGCAACTGCAGACAACGATGATGACAATTGGGACCCCAGGCGAGTAGTTCACTGTTGGACCAGTGAAAGTGGGGGTTGTGCATCTTCAACCAAGGGTGTCCAAGAACCAGAGGATGGGAGGGAGAGTGGAGGAGTAGGAACTGGATGCTCTCAGTGTGGAGGGCGCCAATGCGGAGAGTAAGGGGAATTGTTTGCCATTCAAGAGTGAGAGGGGATCCGTCCAGGGTGAGGAGGCGAATAGGGGGAGAAACAGGGATGCGAGGAATATTCCAAGTGGTGGCGAGTCCGGAGTCTAGGAAGTTTTCCTCTGCGCCTGAATCAACAAAAGCCAGAAGAGATTCTTTGAATCCATCCCCTGAAACCAGTGCGGGCAAAAAGAGGCCAGAAGAGGCAGAAGGGGCAAGAATACCGACCTTGACAGAGGGCAGGGAAGTACGGGGGGGGCAGAGAGGGCATGAAGCTCGGAGATGGCCAGCAGCCCCGCAATAAAGGCAACAACCCTGGGAGAGTCGGCGGCGTCGCTCCTCAGAAGACAGCCTGGCGAAGGAGGTCGGGCGGGAGGTGGCAGGACGGGGTAGGAGCCGGGAGCGTTGTTCTTGGAGCCTGATGTCAATTTCAGCCAGACGGGAGATGAGGTGCTCCAAGGAGGGAAAGTCCAATGGGAGATATGTGAGGTGGTCCTGGAAAGCAGAAGACAAGCCCTGGCAGAACTGGTGGATAAGAGCCTCTTCATTCCAGGGGACTTGGGAGGCCAGGAGGCGGAATTCCATGGCATAATCTTGAAAAGAACGGGAACCCTGGGTGAGAGAGGTGAGTCGGGAGATGGCAATGTGGTGGAAGTGGAGCTGACCAAAAATGGACTGCATGGCAGCAGCGAACTGGTTGACATCAGCAGTCACGGGGAGATTCCGAGCGAGGAGGGAGGTAGCCCAGTCCAGGGCTTGACCGGAGAGGTGGGAGACCATGAAGGCAATCTTCGCTCTGTCAGAGGGAAAACAGTCTGGTCGAAGGTGGAAGGCCATCCAGCACAGGGTTAAAAAATTCTGAAGCTTTGCTGGGTCACCCTCAAATTTCTCCGGGGTGGGAGGGGGCAAGGGGCAAGCAGCAGCAGCCAAGGGAGGGACAGGCACAGGAGCCACTGGAGGGGGTAGTGGTCGGGTGGTGTGGTCCACTAGGCGTTGAACTGCAGAGGTCAGTTGCAGAAGGGCCTGGGATTGCTGTTGCAAAAAGGTGGTGGTGGACTTCTGGTCCGCTGGATCCATGTTGGCTCACTATTCTGTCAGATAGGGCTGCTAGGGCAGTAGGATCCTAAGCAGGATTCAAAACTAGGGAATGACACTGAGCAGATATGCTAGGCAAAAACGAAAACCAGGAGGCAGGTGAGTAAGTCGGCACACAGAGAGACAAGCAGGAAGCAACAATCCAAAACACTAGGCAAAAATCGAATCCAGGAAGCAGGTGAGAAGATCGGAACACGGCAGCACAAACGAGGAAGCAGCAATCCAAATCGCAAAACGAAACCGAAACGAAAGGCAGACTAGGAGATCGAACACCAGAGAGAAGCAAGAGTAAACCGCGCACTAGGGAGCTCGAAGAGAATCCGCAATAGTGAGCGAGGAAGTGAGGAAAAAGGAGAACTAAAATAGAGACGGGAGAGAAGGTGATTGGCGTTGCTAGCGGCGTGAGCTTGTCTTACAGGGTGTGCGCGTGGGAATGCAAGAAGGAAGAGCGGCGCGAGTGGAATGCATAACAGCCATGGGCTTTGAAATCACAAGCATATTAACAGATCAAGACAAAACGTATTAGTTGTTTCGGACTTTTAGGCCACTTAAGCCTAAACGTACATTCATTCAGCACTCCGTTCAACACGAAGTTTCAACTGAAAAAATACCTTTTAAAAATTAATTTGACCATTCCTGACACACTCTTTTGGTTTTGGCAGTGTAGTATTGTCTTTTCAGACTAATATTTTGATTCAGAGAAGCAAATTTTCCTCTCAAATGAGTGGAATATTGAGAACAGTGTCTTTGAGAAATATTTGAACCCTAACCCTAACTAGCAAAACCCAAAGCTAGGGTTAGTTTTATTCCCATACAATATAGACAGTTTTTGATGGCATGGCTGTGTTTTAGGGCTGAGAGGATACTTGGGAATCTAGTTCTTTCAATGTTTTCTAAACATTTTTTTCTGACCTATATGGCTGTATACAGTGCATTGCCCCAGATAGGAATGGTGTCTGAATTGCCCGAGAAGCAACAGTTCGAAAGAATCTGATTTAAGTTTTAAACTCTTGCTATGGGCTTTGAAATCACAAGCATATTAACAGATCAAGACAAAATGTATTAGTTGTGTCGGATTTTTAGGCCACTTAAGCCTAAACGAACATTCATTCAGCACTCCGTTCAACACGAAGTTTCAAATCAAGGAATACCTTTTAAAAATTAATTTGACCATTCCTGACACACTCTTTTGGTTTTGGCAGTGTAGCGGCAATGCTTGTTAATAAGACAGAATTAAGCGTTGGTATGCTGTCCTAAAGGAGGCCCCATCTCACCCTCCATCTCTGTGGTGCAGCCACAGAGAAAGTATTCATGCAGGCTGATTTAGGATGTTTTCTTTTGATAAGGAACAAGCTCCCAGACGGGGATGCGCTTAGCTAAGCCTGGCTATCATGATCAATGGTCATCCATTGGCGCCTATCAGTCTAGGGAGTGCTGAATGGACATCTGGACGGCATTCCTAAGTGTCAAGAGTAAGTGACTTATATCTCATCTTGACCAACCAATCAGGGACTGGCAGGGCGTGGTAATACCACGTGGGTCTCCAATGCCTGCCAAACTCTCAACCAATCAGCACACATCTGGGTCTTGGTCAAAAAGGGAGCGCAAGCTCAGATCGGGGCTCTCCTTGGCCATTTTCGCGCATCCTCAGAGACAATCACGTGACAACTGCTGTTGTCTGCAAAAGGACTTGGACTTTGTTCTAAGCGCGAGGCCGAGGATCCCGTACGTACTCAGAATTCTACCAACGTGAATGCTCCGCTTGATCAACGGCAGCCTACAGTTGGACCCTCGTCGACAACCTGAATAGCTTATTCAGAAGCAGCGCTGGACCGGGAACGAACCAGCTTCTTCCCAGGCAAAAGAGTGACTTGTGAGGACTCGCGGTCACACTCTGTGCATAGAGACTTTCTACTAGCCAGCTGGACTGCTGGTAGATCCCCTCGGAGCAACGACTGCCCTGCGCGCCGCAGTCAGATTTCTCCGCCCGTCCTACTCCGGGCTGCGCCTTGACTGGTTGGCCGGTAGCCAGAGGACGCCGACACAACGCCCATTGGACAACCGCTGCAACAGAGGCTGCAACAGAGCCTGTCAGCTGGTTTGGTGTTCGTGCCGGGAGATTCCAAATCCATACACAGTGGATAAGTAAACCCCATGTTCTACATTGCGGCTCGAGAACTCAATTGTACCTCAACACAAGTTATCAATTTAATTCATGAGTAATGTATTTACTTCCGAGTTTAGAGTAACAGTGGGTAATAACACTGGTTAGCGATTTGGTAACCGAACGATATATATTGACATATATTCTCTGTTGTGTATCTCTTTGTGTTTGCATCTCTTCGAGATTATATACCTTGTATATTGATAACCCTCACAGTAAGGTCTGCCGCTCGTATCCAGGCAGACTAGTATATCTTTGGTGCACAATTTATATTAATAAATGTATCTCGTGTATTGAACCCGTGTGTGTGCGTTGTTAGTTGTTCTGACGATTGATTTTCTAAAAGCTACAACGAACAGCCTCGTGATTACTGTTACAATTAATAATTGTCTCAGTAAACCCATCAAACCACTACATTTAATGGCGCCCAACGTGGGGCAAGTTTAGAATGAAATGAGAATCAATCGCACAGAATAACTGATGTTGCTGTGAGTCAAGTTCAGCACTGCACCGCGGCTTCTATACGCGAATACCGGGTGTGCTGATAACTGCGTAAAGAAATCCCCCCGTTTTCTAGCGTTTAGTGTAACGTGTGCTGATTGGAAATCCATCTGCTCGGGTGTTTAGATTCCATACTGTATTTTGGTAAAAGGAAAACAAAGTAATACACTTAAGGTTTCTCTGACGTAATGACAATGGCTGCTAAAATGTCTGAAGTGGAGTCGCTTATAAGTACTATTTCTAGCGACGACAATCCCGGTTACTGGAGCGGTATCGAAAAGTTTAACTTTGATATTGAGAAGCTGCAAGTAGATTTAGTAGCTAAGGTAGCGAACCAGCTTAACACAGGAGGGTCTGTGAACACAGTTCAGGTCCTATCTAGTTTCGCCTTAAATCTAGCTAAACAGCTGGAACTGTCTTTGTCTGAGCTGACAAAGTTTCAAAAGCTTCAGGGAAAGCTAGAAAGATATAAGGCGGAGCGAGTTGAGTTGTTGGATATAATCAGAGAAAAGAGAGTGAAAAATGAGGAAAGTGAAGACAGACTCAGGGAAGTTTTAGGTAAATTAGATGACCTGTCTGCTAGAGAAACTGCGGCTGAGGTAGCTAGGAGAGACCTGGAAGCGAGCTTGAAAGAAAAAGAAAAAGAAATTGAGCGTTTAAATGAGCTTGGCCAGGAAAGGCAAAAGGAGTTAGATGCTGCCGTACTGGAAGCAAAACAGGCTAGATCCCATTGGCATGCCAGCCCACCTAGCAGCCCGGAGCGCTCACCCAGCGCGCCGGGAGGAGGTTTCTCCCGGCCAGGGTCTGTGGTCGGATCGGCATGGGGGAGATCGCCGAGTCCTGCGCGAGACGCAAGGGCGATTCAATTCAGGCATAGACCCCCTGCTCCTGATCACGGCCGTCTCCCTGCCCGCGGAGAAACCGTAAAAATTAACCTCCACTCCCTGAGGCAGTTAGCCAAAGATGTAGAAAGGTTTGACCCGTCAGTGTCAGGGAATAATGTGGAAACCTACATCGATGAGCTGAGATATACTTTGCAGTTTATGCCCGAAGCGTCCGAACAGGAAAAGGCTATGTTAGTAAGGAAAACTACCAGCCGAGCGGTCCACGAGTGGATGTCTAGACAAGGACCGGAGGTCTGTAATAGCTTTGAGGAGCTGTGTCAGGCAATGATCGGAGAATTTTCGGCTTTTATCGATCCCATAGCTGCCGTGGCCGCTGCGCACCATATTAAGCACGAAAAAGCTGAAGCCCCTCGCGACTATTATGAGAGGCTTAGGCGCACTTATTTTGCAGGGTGGAATGAAGAGGGTTGCGAAGAGAACGTGAATTTCAAAAGTTTATTCATTGCTAATCTGCATCCCTCAGTCAGGAAAATGATTGTGATGCACACTGATGCAAAAGCGATGAAAATGGCTGATATTAGAAGGTTGGCTCAAAAAGCCTGGGGAGCTGAAGTCTCTGCTTCCTCAGAGCGAAAACCTGCTAAAACGGCCGTGTTCGCCACTAAAGCCAGCAGGGTTGACGACTCGCCTCAGCTCGAGGGAGCTGAGGTTCCTGAGCCCGCTAAGCCCTGGCGCAAAATAGGCAGGCAGGACCGCACTAAGCGTCAGAGCCGCCGTGAGCGCTACGGGGAAGGCAAGGGCTCAGGCAGAGCCTATCATAAGGCTGGACGAAGGGAGTCGACTGCAGCCCGCCTAGCCAGGCTTGAACAAGCCCTGCTTGAGAGATCAGGACAGGGTAAACCTTCCGCACCGAATGCCGGAAGCGTGAATGAGCTGAGGGGGACCACGCCCCTTCCCACTGGAGGAGGCGGGGATCCGTCCCAAGCCCCTCCCTCAGTCTATCTGATTGGGTGGGAGGGTTCCTGCCTGGAAGAAGGCTGTGACTCTGAGTTGGGCGCTGACCCCGCCCCTGAAGTCAAAGAAAAGGCAGGCTTCCAACAATTCTTAGGGAATCTCAGCCAGAAAGGCAAAGCAAGGCGTATTTATATCAAGGTTTCTCTTGAAAACGTCTTAGATAGAGAAGCACTGATTGACACTGGGGCTGAAATTTAGTTTGATGTCAGCCGATCTACTCAGCGAACTCAAACGAGTAGCGAAAGGAAAAGGCATCAGACTTAAGGTAGAACCGTGTAAGATAGATATTTCCAGCTATACCCAGGATCATGCCAGGATCACACACCGAGTGTGGGTGGCACTTAGGTTCGGGCCAATGAACGTGGTGCATCCTGTTTATATCTCTAGGTTTAAAACAGAGCCACTACTCTTTGGCCAAGACCTGCTTGACAGGCTGGAGCCTCTGGTGGACTGCCAGCGTGGAAAATTGTGGGCTCAGGTCAAAAACCCTAAGCCTGTCGCACAGCAGAAAGTGGGGTTCAGTGGTTATGCTGTGATCACACAGTGCCCACTGAACACTATAGCTGAGTTGGAGGTTCCTCCTGGTTCCTCTGGACGAGAAATAAATGTCTCTTCTTGCTCTCCAAAACTACAGGGAAGTCCTGCCCAGGCCAGCACTCCCACGGTCTCCCAACTACAGGAGCAGTGCTCCGAGCAGCTGCTTGACCCGCCAGGTAAAGCACACCTTTTTCATCCCTGAAGAAGAGTGGATCTCCCTGTCCGGTAATGAATGGGAGTCCTTTCTGTGCACCCTGGCACCTCAGGGGGACCAGGACTACCACCCCATGGTGGTGGGAGGGGTCCAGGTGGCAGGAGTGCAGGTTGATGATGTAATTCTCAGCCTCAGCGCTGAGAAGTCCATAATCAGTGAAGGTCTGTTCGAGGACCTGTCGTGAAGCTGTCGGGTGACCCTGGTGACGCAGTCACAGGTTCTGTGGTGGGCACCCCCACCTCATAGGTCCATTTGGAGTAAAGGAAGCTGTGTAGCTTCCATCTCCATCGGAAAAAGGAAGTTTGCTCACTACTTCCAGGTAGCACCTCAGCTGACCCATTCGGTCTGTATTGGTGCAGACCTGTTGGTTTGACTGGTCGCCCAGCTGGACACAGTAAACAGTGTGCTGTGGACACGGGTGAACCCAGATGCCCACTCTCTAAGTGGCGACCCCGAGAACATTCGGTCAGGTCAGACGATTCCTCAGGCCTGCCAGGTAGTAAACGAATCGGACCTGATCGTTCCTGCGTCGACAGCAGGGTTTCCGGTACGCCTTGTCCTAAAGAGGGGACAGAGAATGGACGCTGAGATGGTTTTCTTCCAACCATCAGCTCAGTTTATCAGACTGAACCTAGCAGTCTGTGGTACCCCCAGACTGGAACGGAATGGCCGAGCCACCTGCCTGTTGGTGCAGAACATAGCAAAACAAGATGTCAAAATCCCTGCTCGCACTGACATGGGACTGGTAATTGACAATGGTTTCTATGATTTCGAACTGGCCATCCCAGTACTGGGGCAGCTCCCTGGTCCCTTGGCCAGGGAGGGGGGAACCGAGCAGGTGTACTACACCTACCCCCGGCGGATGATTGCAATTATGCCAATAGAGGGACTCCACAACCAGGAGGTGTGCAGGGTGGACCTTAGCGATAAGGATGAGATGGTTGTGTACACAGTACACGCAGGTGTTCCGACGGACCACTCAGCCGAGAGTGCGACCCAGGATACCGCCATGCCGTCAAAAGCGGGGTTCCTAGAGCAGGTACAGGAACAGGTTGGTAAGGCAGATGCCCTGGAAACGGAAAGCCAGCGTCAGCAGCTGCGTCAGATCTTCCAGGATTTCCAGGAAGTGTTTGCACGGGACGCCTATGACTGCGGGGTGACGGATTTGCACACAGTGCGCATTCCCACAGCCCCTGGCGCCCGCCCAACCTATGTCAGGCAGTATCGCATTCCCCTCACGGCATACGAGTCCAAAAAGCAGACGTTGGATGCTCTACTAGAGCGTCAGATCATAAGGGAGTGTAACTCCACTTATAACTCCCCACTGTGGCCGGTGCTGAAGCCCAATGGTAAATGGCGTCTGACCATTGACTACCGGCAGCTGAATAAACAGGTTCCTTTGTCACGATGGCCAATGATCTACCTAGATCAGGAGTTAGCCAAGGTGACAACAGCGAAATATTTCACCACAGTGGATGTGGCCAATGGGTTCTGGACCCTTAAGGTAGAACCGACAGACCAGTACAAACTGGCCTTTTCCTTTGGAAACAGGCAGTTCACCTGGAATCGATGCCCCTTTGGGTATTCCAACTCCCCTGCGGAGTTCAACATATTTCTGCACAAAGCCATGAGTGATGCAGCCACCAGGGGCAACCTGGTCTATGTGGACGATATTCTGATGCGGAGTCAGACCTGGGAAGAACACATGGCCGAGATCAGGCATGTGTTGACCCAGCTCTCCCGTGCAAGGGCCAAACTGTCTCTGGCTAAGGGACAGTGGTGTAGGACCCAAGTGGAGTACGTGGGACTATTGGTTGGAGCCCAAGGCATACAGCCACAGTCCAGCAGAGTCCAAGCTATCCAGAACATGAAGTCGCCCACTAACCTGTCTGAACTGCGCAGCTTTCTGGGAGTATGTAATTATTCCCGGCAGTTCATTGAGGATTATGCTGAAATAGCAAGGCCCCTCCACAAGCTGTTGCAGAAAGACGTGCCCTTTGAGTGGGGGCCTTCCCCAGAACAGGCTGTGATGGAGCTGAAGCACAGACTCGGTAGTGCGCCGTGCTTGGCCTACCCTGACAAAAATAAGGTCTTCTACCTTTAAGCAGGGTTCTCAGAGCACTGCCTTGGGGCTGCTCTGAGTCAGGAATATGACCAAGAGCGAAGGGTGGTGGCGTATGCCAGTCGAGCCCTGAGCCCAGTGGAGCAAAAGTTCTTGGACTGCGAGAAGGCCCTGTTGTCTACGGTCTGGTCGGTAGAACACTTCCGTAGTTATGTTGGGGGACAAAAGATCATCATCGAAACCTGCCACCAACCTGTGACATTCCTGCATAGCCAGAGACTGAAAGCGGGCAGGGTGTCAAATAGCAGGATTGTGGCATGGATGATGGCCCTACAAGGCTATGAGATAGAGATACGTTATGCACAGAGCAAGAAAATGTACCTGGGGCTTTGGGCCAAGTGTGTCACGGCTGTAACACTGACATGGAAGCTCCAGACACCATTCCCGCTGCTGAGCTACCGAACAATCATCGGTACTACGATGTGAACGTGGGCCAGGGCTTACCCATGGCCTATGTTGACGGTTGCTCTTTTCGCCACGAACAGCAGGTGCTAGCAGGGGTAGGGGTAGTCTGGCAAGACAATACTCCCTGTGGGCCGACCCGCTATAAGCTAGGACCAAAGACTAGTCAGTATGCGGAAATAGCTGGGGTACTGATCACCCTCCAGCAGGCCCTGACAAATGGCCTTAAACAATTTTGTCATCTGTAGTGACTCGAACTACGCCCGACATAGCTTCGTGTCCCATCTTCCGTATTGGAAGGGTAACGGCATGAAAAATGCCCGGGGCAAGGAAGTAAAGAACAAAGAGTTGTTCCTGGCCAGTGACAAGCTCACGACCGAGGCTGGAATGATGGTTTACTGGAGGAAGGTGAAGGGACCCGACAAAGACGGGAATGATGAGGCCGACCGGCTGGCCAAATCTGGCGCCTTAGAGGGTGAACCCTGGCAGTTCCAGCAGGAATGGCTACCCCCAGAAACCGTGGCTGAGGTCAAGGCGGTCACCCGAAGCAGGGCTAGACAGGATGTCGGAGCTGACCCTCAATCTGTAGTGCTTGGGTCACAGGGTTTTAACACCGATCTTGCGGAAATGCAGAAACAGGACCCAGCAATTGGGCAAATGTATCAGCATATCGCTGACCCAGTGCGTCAACCTCTTTCGGAGCAGGTGCTGAGCCAGTCTCCGGAGCTGAAGGAGCTGGCAGAGGTGAAAGACAACCTAAAAATTATAAAGGGGTTGTTGGTTTGTGTACCAGTTGCACAAGGTGTTCCAAAGTGGGTAGTTCCCCGCTGTCATCGGGGGGTTATAATCCAACACGCTCATGACGAACCCTGTGGGGGTCACCGGGGAATCAAGGCTACGTACGACACTATCCAGCAGGTGGCATTCTGGCCTCACATGGGCCAAGACATCGCCGCGTATGTAAAGGGGTGTCTTGACGTGTAGCCAGTTCCAACCATCACGGCCCTTGCACCGTGCACCACTCCAGAAAAAGGGCATGACATTCCCCTGGTCCAATCTACAAATGGACTGGGTGGGGCCGCTGGTGAGGTCATCCAGAGGGAATAAATATTTTCTCACTGTTACGTGTGCATTCACAAAATGGATTGAGTGCCTCCCAGCACCCAACGACACGGCAGAGACAACTGCAGTGCTGTTGGTGAACCATGTGTTCAGTCGATGGGGACTCCCCCTGACCGTGGACTCGGATCGGGGAACCCATTTCACAGCTACAGTAATGGCAACCCTGTGGAATATGCTTGGGGTCAAGGCCCAGTTGCATATCTCCTACCACCCTCAATCCTCGGGCCAGGCAGAAAGGGCAAACCGAACGGTGGTTAGTATGCTCAAAAAGTTTGTCTCCACCAGCAGTAGGGACTGGGACATTAAGCTGCCCCTGGTTCTGATGGCCATCCGAGCTACACCCCATTGCTCTACGGGGGTCCCACCTTTTGAGATGACAGGTCGGAAGATGACTCTCCCCCTACACTGTCTTTATGGGGTGGAGGACCTGAGCACGACGGGGGCGGCTACGGCCCATCAGTATGTGTCAGACCTGTGAGCACATCTGCAGGCAACCTTTGCTTTTGCCCAGAACAATCTGGGAAGGAGTGCAGAGGGTAGGAAAGCATACTATGACCAAAAGGCAGTTAACCAGGAACTCCAAGTAGGAGAGAAGGTCCTGTACTTCCAATTTGCCAAACCCACAGGGGTGGCCCGGAAGTTCTTACCCAGTTGGACAGGACCCCACGAGATTGTCGATAAGGTATCACCGGTAGCTTATCGAATTCGGATTGAAAAGGGAAGGCAATCTCTGGTCTACAAGTGGGTGCATCGCAACCACCTCCGGTTGTATCGCCCACCTCAAATGGTCCTGGAGGACACAGAATAGGGTTAAAAGTCCAAACCCGATCAAGAGGGGGGTGCCCCTTTGTAGCTGCAGGTAGTTAGGTACTGTAGTGTAGGTCCTCCTAGGAAAATATATTCAAAATTATAGTGGAACTGTACCATGTGCCTCATCTGTGTTCTAGAATGGGAATCCTAAAACTGCCACGGCTGGTCCCGACAGTGCTGTGGATCACCTCGACACAGCCCCTTGAAGTTGTGGAACCCGGTCCTCCTACCGGCATAGTCCTGCAGGACGCTCCCGGATTGTTGTTAACAAATTGCAGAACATATACTCAGCGAGTGTATGTGCGGCTGGACCCAAGTGATGTGTTTCGGAAGCACATCAACATGAACAGTAGGGTGTCCTATCATGGCAGGCAGTGGGCTAAGGATGCTGTATGGCATGCCCAGCTAGACACTATACACATGCTCCGCCAGCTGAGGAAGGCAACAGTCACCCAGGAGGATATGACAGGCCTCAGCCGCCCCAAAAGGTTCTTGGGGGGTCTGATTGCTGCGGCCTCCGCCGTGGGTTCGCTATTTTCAGCTGGTCTGTTTGCTGCTAACACTGTCACCCTGACCACCCTGAGAAGGCAGGTGTCTGGGTTACGTAAGGAAATGCCAGAAATTCAGGACAGGCTGTATCAACAGCAGCAGCGGCTGGAAAGCCTAGGGAAAACCTTACAGGGCACAATATTAGCAGTAAACCTTCATGCAGCAGTGTTAAATAACACCCTCCACACCGTGGGCAGGATTGTCGACGTGTTACAGTGGGATTATGCTTACGTGCAACAGGTCAGAATGCTGATGCAGGATTTGCTTAGGGAGCTTAGTGCCACGGTAACTAGCCTAGCCATGGGACAGATTCCAACCTACTTGGTTCCACTGTCCTTAGTAGAAGAAGTACTTAGGACAACCACTTCCGAGATGGTGCAGCCATTGCAGGTACATCTTGCATACAGTCTAGGCAGTGCCATTCCCATACATGTCAACCCCGAAGCCAAGGAAATAGGTTTCCTGTTGAACCTTCCCATCGTGAGTAGCAAGGATATCTATGGACTCAATTCTATATCGAACGTTGGCTTCTGGAGGGGGGACATGCATGTGAAGTTGGCCACCCCACCGCTCGTAGCTTACCAGGAGGATGATCCAAATTTGTACCTAGTTCCAAACCTGGAACTGTGTATGTCAACCAAGGATATCCACTGGGTATGCCCAAGTAAGCCATTCCTTAGGGACACAACTCAGAGGTTGTGTGGCATCAGAAAGGGGGCTGCCACTGAAAAGTGTAAAGCTACAGTGACGAGCAAAAGTGAGGTTAACGAACCCCAGGTTGAGCAGGTGGGAAAGAAATGGCTGGTCAGCACACCACAGTTAACTGTTACAATAACCTATGACAGACATGATACAGCTACCGAAGTGCAGCTACCCAACCAAACAGTTTTTCTACAAGTTCCTGAAGGAGCTATAGTGCATCTCAACGATTTAGCACTATATCATCTGGAGTCAGAACTGTATGAAACGGAACTCGAGATTGTGGACGCTTTCAGAGGACACAGCGTTGACTTGGATGAGAGAATCCAAGAGACAGTAAGCCTTGAGGGTGTACAGTTAGTCGAATTTGTTCTCAACGACAAACTTAAAAACTACGCTGGTAGGTCCCAAGCACAGTCGTTGTGGATCCTCTGGGGCGCTGGAAACAGTAAACGTGGTCATCTTGACACTGCTGCTGGGTAGCTGGATCATGGCTGGGGTAATGTGTTGGATAATGTTCTCTTGTATCAAAGCCTTGCGGGGTAGTTTGAATGAGACAAAGGGAGCAATGGTGTATCACCGAAATCAGGTAACCACTCCCAAACGTCTGCCTGCTGCAGAGCTATCCGATACTGATAGTGAACTGCCGGAAGTTTAAGGTCTAGGGCTAATGATGATGCCCGATGCCTCATTTCTATGTACCTTATAACTGAGAGCAGGTAAACGCAATGTTCTTTCCAACACTATTTCCTGTACAAATTCTCGAGGGGTAATGTGAATATTGGGTGGTAGAATCCACCGTAGTACAACAGACACCACTTAACTCTGTTTTTGTTTTGAAGGCAACAACGCCTCAGGACCTCGTGACCTTCAAAAAGGGGGGATATGTAGCGGCATGGTTGTTAATAAGACAGAATTAAGCGTTGGTATGCTGTCCTAAAGGAGGCCCCATCTCACCCTCCATCTCTGTGGTGCAGCCACAGAGAGTATTCATGCAGGCTGATTTAGGATGTTTTCTTTTGATAAGAAACAAGCTCCCAGACGGGGATGCGCTTAGCTAAGCCTGGCTATCATGATCAATGGTCATCCATTGGCGCCTATCAGTCTAGGGAGTGCCGAATGGACATCTGGACGGCATTCCTAAGTGTCAAGAGTAAGTGACCTATATCTCATCTTGACCAACCAATCAGGGACTGGCAGGGCGTGGTAATACCACGTGGGTCTCCAATGCCCGCCAAACTCTCAACCAATCAGCACACATCTGGGTCTTGGTCAAAAAGGGAGCGCAAGCTCAGATCGGGGCTCTCCTTGGCCATTTTCGCGCATCCTCAGAGACAATCACGTGACAACTGCTGTTGTCTGCAAAAGGACTTGGACTTTGTTCTAAGCGCGAGGCCGAGGATCCCGTACGTACTCAGAATTCTACCAACGTGAATGCTCCGCTTGATCAACGGCAGCATACAGTTGGACCCTCGTCGACAACCTGAGTAGCTTATTCAGAAGCAGCGCTGGACCGGGAACGAACCAGCTTCTTCCCAGGCAAAAGAGTGACTTGTGAGGACTCGCGGTCACACTCTGTGCATAGAGACTTTCTACTAGCCAGCCGGACTGCTGGTAGATCCCCTCGGAGCAACGACTGCCCTGCGTGCCGCAGTCAGATTCCTCCGCCCGTCCTACTCCGGGCTGCACCTTGACTGGTTGGCCGGTAGCCAGAGGACGCCGACACAACGCCCATTGGACAACCGCTGCAACAGAGGCTGCAACAGAGCCTGTCAGCTGGTTTGGTGTTCGTGCCGGGAGATTCCAAATCCATACACAGTGGATAAGTAAACCCCATGTTCTACATTGCGGCTCGAGAACTCAATTGTACCTCAACACAAGTTATCAATTTAATTCATGAGTAATGTATTTACTTCCGAGTTTAGAGTAACAGTGGGTAATAACACTGATTAGCGATTTGGTAACCGAACGATATATATTGACATATATTCTCTGTTGTGTATCTCTTTGTGTTTGCATCTCTTCGAGATTATATACCTTGTATATTGATAACCCTCACAGTAAGGTCTGCCGCTCGTATCCAGGCAGACTAGTATATCTTTGGTGCACAATTTATATTAATAAATGTATCTCGTGTATTGAACCCGTGTGTGTGCGTTGTTAGTTGTTCTGACGATTGATTTTCTAAAAGCTACAACGAACAGCCTCGTGATTACTGTTACAATTAATAATTGTCTCGGTAAACCCATCAAACCACTACAGCAGTGTAGTATTGTCTGTTCAGACTAATATTTTGATTCAGAGAAGCAAATTTTCCTCTCAAATGAGTGGAATATTGAGAACAGTGTCTTTGAGAAATATTTGAACCCTAACCCTAACTAGCAAAACCCGAAGCTAGGGTTAGGGTTTTATTCCCATACAATATAGACAGTTTTCGATGGCATGGCTGTGTTTTAGGGCTGAGAGGATACTTGGGAATCTAGTTCTTTCAATGTTTTCTAAACATTTTTTTCTGACCTATATGGCTGTATAGAGTGCATTGCCCCAGATAGGAATGGTGTCTGAATTGCCCGAGAAGCAACAGTTGGAAAGAATCTGATTTAACTTTTAAACTCTTGCCATGGGCTTTGAAATCACAAGCATATTAACAGATCAAGCCAAAATGTACAGATGCAGCCATTCAAAATGCGTGGTAAAAACCCGCGGTACAGTAACCTACCCACAAGCCACCGCAGGGCACCGGAGGGCACCGCGGTAAGTAATTGGCTGGCCAAAATGACCGACAGGGGCACTCGTGGTGCATTGGTTGGTAGTGCAAAGATTTAATCATTTAATGTCTTTACTGTGCACATTTTAATCCGCTTAGTTTTGAATATTTATATGGATTTTACCACTAAAGGGGAATTTTAGTAGCTGAGCATAAAAAGAAGAGGAGCATAACGCATCTGAAGGTCATAAACGTTATTAATTTAGGAACATAAACATTACTGTATGTATGTAAACTGTACTGTGTATGGCTGGTCTTGGTAGTTTAAAGAAAAAATACACACCAGTCTTCCATTTCTCCCTAAACATTTTAAGCATGAAAGTTTTATGAAACGGTACCCAAATATGCGATTGCTGTATAGAATGAATTTTAATTTAAAAAAATTATTTAACACGAACATTAAGCTGTTTACATCTTCCGCCTGAGAACAGTCACCCGTTGCTACCCAATGCAGAAACACAGCCACTAACTAGCAAAGAGAGGACATTAGCTACCCAATATGATAAAGAAATAAATGATTATTTTGTTTATTTCTTTTGCACATTTATTTGAACATTTCCATCGATTGTACAAGCACTTGGAAACTGTCCAATCCCTAGTTCATCAGGCATTTTACCGGTCCGGCGCCGGTCTGTGTCTTCCAGGATATAATGCCAGCGAACTCTTGTTTTTATGTCCACTATAACAGACAATCTCCTTTGCTTTTAACCGAGCGTTTAATAATTCCCTAAAATGAAAATGATTTACTTTATTTGCCTCACGGGATCAATAAAAGTATCTATCATCTGTCTAAACTATGGGACAGAATTCTGGGGTCTCCCCATACCAGAGATTATGGTAGGGCTTCAGAATGGTGATTGGCTGACACCATCTGACACCCCTCTGATTGGAGAAAAAAGACGTGCTGGTTTGCTATACATACTGTACCAGGAAGAGGATTTCTTTCTATTCGAAACGTGTATTTTAAAAGTTTAAGAAGTAAAAACCTTACAGCGTACACAGATTTCTAAACTGATCAGGATCGTTATCTTTGTCTTATGCATAATAATGTTCACCGCTCTGTCCAGCAAATTAATAATAAACTTTATTTTATATAGCGTTTTAAACGAATAAGTAATTAGATTGCTCATAAACCTAATCACTTGCTTTTTCTTTTTATTTAGGCTCAGATTTCAACTATAGATCGTATTATTAATAACCATAATAACAACCGACCAACAAAAACAACCATATAAACATAATACCAACCAAAAACATAGATAACAACCACAATACAAAATCAAATATATCAAACCATTTTACTCTCGCAAATTCCTCCAATTATCATAATCCCGCCCCTTATGCAAAACCAAACCTTCCTCCCATCCCAGTTTATCCTGTTTATCATAAACAAAATCCACCTCAATTTTCAACATAAAGCATTACACAAAATCAATACCTCAACACTCCATACTCAACAACGATAATTCACAGCCAGAACATGTAACTACACATTCCCAAACAGACCTAATTTCCATAGCCCCGCCCCTTATGCAAAACCAACATCCCTCCCCTGTTCTCTCCCTCCCCTGGCGGTTGTAATTGTTTTTATTTTCAAATAAATTTTAGCAAAGTCATGTATTTTAAAAATCTTAAGATTTTTATATTTATGTCTTTATTTAGTGGTTTCATTAGTGACAAAGGCTAAACTTTCTTGGAAAAATGTCTTTTATGTAAACCATGTTTGCTATTAATTCATTCAGGGCTAAAATATTGTCTTCTAATGAAAGAAGGGTTCCTTTCGCCGTAGTCGGGTTGAAATTAGAAGCTTGCCACGCCCGGACTGTTACACCAACGCATTAGCATGTTAAAGCGATTTCATTGAGGAGCCTAGCCTTTAACTAGTAAGTACTGTACTTACTGGGTTTTTGAGGGGGGGGGGAGGATGTCTTTCGCTGGAAATCTCGCCTCCTACTTTGAAAAGACCCGTGAAACCGGTTCAATTCGTCACAGCCAGCACTCCTGCAGAGAGGGGGGTTGTACTTGCAGTGTATACAGTACACGCGTTATGCTCTTCGTTAATGTCTAAGCCGGAACATATCATTATATCTCATTTTGTATTTCTTAAAAAAAAATCGTTTTCCCAGCCTAACAGTATTGTTTTTAACCTGTAAAGCGCTTTGAGGAGCCACCTTTAAAGGCGCCATATACAATAAAGTTCATTATTATTACTATTGTAAATTTGCTGGACAGAGAGGTGAACATTATTACACAGAAGACAAAGATAGCGATTTACGTTGCATTGTGTATCGTGCTGCTTTAATACAGTTTTAAATAATTAAAAGTCTAAACAGTATCAGCTTTATTTATGGGTTTTAAATAAAGGTGATTTAAACGCGATTTAAATCAATATAAATGTTTATATTGTAACTCATAGGTGACTATTCATTGTTATTAAAATGACTTAAATTCGATCATGTTGTGATATTTAGAAATATACATTTGTTTGGTGCGAGTGAAGTTTGATTTAATCTCTGAGCCATACTGATTCTTCTGGAAGCCAGTTTCCGCCAGGGAGTAAAAAAAAAAACACGTTATGGTATTCTCTCCAATGCAGTGCAGTTAAAAACATACCTCTGATGCTGCTCCTAAATGAATATCGTTTATGACCATCAGAAGCTTTATGCTCCTTTTCTTTTTTCCAGTGGATTGAACAGGGAGAGGCATTTCATGATGTACTTTTCACTGATGAAACAACAGTGGCTCTGGAACAGTTTTCAACCATGTCGTTTTATAAAAAGGGGAGATATGTACACGTTACTGAAGCTAAAAGTTTAGCCTTTGTCACTAATGTAACCACTAAATAAAGACATATAGAAATCCCTACGTTACAGACTGTATATGGCTGGTATTGGTAGTTTAAAGAAAAAATACACACCAGTATTCCACTTTCTCCCTAAACATTTTAAGCATCAGAGTCTTACATGTGGTTATTTCGGAAACGTTTGTACGTGCTCCTTCTGACCATGTTACTGTTTACTGTTACTGACCATATTAAGTCTAACTTTCATTAGAAGGTTAGTCTGTTCTACTCTGAGAATGTAGAGGGGGTGGAAAGTGCCCGCGGTCATTTAATTAGTATTAAAATTCGCACTGATTCCCTTGCGAAGATACGGACATAGGAATATTCGTGCGTGGTCAAAAAATGGCATAAAAACGACAAAGTGAAGGCTGTGAAAACATTCACAATGTACTTTATACACAAAGCAAATATACCCCCCCCCCCCCCCCCAATTCAATTCAAGCTGCTTTATTAGCATGACAGATGGGTACAATCAGTGTTGGGTATTTACTTTGCTTTGAGATTCCACTTTTAAAGGTGATATATAAAATCAAGGCTTTAACTTGCTTTAACTCCGCAAGTCTGAGTTCTAGTGTCTGTCCTATCCGAACCCGAAAGTATTACAATATGTATCTTTATAGCAGGCGGTGTACAGCTTTTTAGTATAGATTACACTTTTCTAAAATGTATTTAAAAAATAAAAACGATTACAATCTAATCTTTCCACGTTTGATCCCAAAATAAATCTAAACGGGGAGAAAGCTATGCTGAAAGTTTATTAAGATACTTAGAAGACAAAGATATCAATTTATGTTGCATTTGTCTGATTGTGAATCAAAAAACACATATATTTAAACCCGCATTTGCGATTTAAATCAAAACGTTATTTAAATCAATATAAATGTTTATATTGTAACGCCTAGGTGACTATTCATTGTTATTAAAATGACTAAAATTCGATCATGTTGTGATATTTAGAAATATAAATTTGTTTGGTGCGAGTGAGGTTTTATTTAATCTCTGACTCAGTGATGGCCTGGCATGGTGAGGTGCGCTGGCAGCTATGTGGTGTTACGCAGTGGTGGCCTGACACGGTGAGGTGCCCTGGCAGCTGTATGATGCAGTGGTGGCCTGGCATGGTGAGGTGCGCTTGCAGCTATGTGACGCAGTGGTGGCCTGGCACGGTGAGGTGCGCTGGCAGCTGTGTGATGCAGTGGTGGTCGGGTATGTAGAGGTGCACTGGCAGCTGTGTGTTGTGACGCAGTGGTGGCCTGGCACGGTGAGGTGCGCTGGCAGCTGTGTGATGCAGTGGTGGCCTGGCACGGTGAGGTGCGCTGACAGCTGTGTGGTGTGGCGCAGTTGTGGCCTGGCACGGTGAAGTGCGCTGGCAGCTGTGTGATGCAGTGGTGGCCGGGCACGGTGAGGTGCGCTGGCAGGTGGGTGATGCAGTGGTGGCCTGGCACCGTGAGGTGTGACGCAGTGGTGGCCTGGCACCGTGAGGTGTGACGCAGTGGTGGCCTGGCACCGTGAGGTGCGCTGGCAGCTGTGTGGTGTGACGCAGTGGTGGCCTGACACGGTGAAGTGTGCTGGCAGCTGTGTGGTGTGACGCAGTGGTGGCCTGGTACGGTGAGGTGCGCTGGCAGCTGTGTGGTGTGACGCTGTGGTGGCCTGGCATGGTGAGGTGCGCTGGCAGCTATGTGGTGTTACGCAGTGGTGGCCTGACACGGTGAGGTGCCCTGGCAGCTGTATGATGCAGTGGTGGCCTGGCACGGTGAGGTGCGCTTGCAGCTATGTGACGCAGTGGTGGCCTGGCACGGTGAGGTGCGCTGGCAGCTGTGTGATGCAGTGGTGGTCGGGTATGTAGAGGTGCACTGGCAGCTGTGTGTTGTGACGCAGTGGTGGCCTGGCACGGTGAGGTGCGCTGGCATATAATGAATATATTCATGTGCATCCAACACACAGTTCAACGCTAGCAACTACACAAAATCTAAAATATGAGCTCTACTTGCCACTTACAATACTAACAGTACCAGCTAACTTTAGTAGTGACATTTTCATGGATCTTTTTAACAATAAAATTTACAACATCAGACTTCAGACACAATTAAACAGGCCTCAAAAAAGTCTGGTACAAACATTTTCAGCATGGTGAAACATGGTGAACATTTCCATCACTGCGTCACACCACACAGCTGCCAGCGCACCTCACCGTGCCAGGCCACCACTGCATCACCCAGCTGCCAGCGCACCTCACCGTGCCAGGCCACCACTGCGTCACACCACACAGCTGCCAGCGCACTTCATCGTGCCAGGCCACCACTGCGTCACACCACACAGCTGCCAGCGCACTTCATCGTGCCAGGCCACCACTGCGTCACACCACACAGCTGCCAGCGCACCTCACGGTGCCAGGCCACCACTGCATCACCCACCTGCCAGCGCACCTCACCGTGCCCGGCCACCACTGCATCACACAGCTGCCAGCGCACCTCACCGTGCCAGGCCACCACTGCGTCACACCACACAGCTGCCAGCGCACTTCACCGTGCCAGGCCACCACTGCGTCACACCACACAGCTGCCAGCGCACTTCACCGTGCCAGGCCACCACTGCGTCACACCACACAGCTGCCAGCGCACCTCACGGTGCCAGGCCACCACTGCGTCACAACACACAGCTGCCAGTGCACCTCTACATACCCGACCACCACTGCATCACACAGCTGCCAGCACACCTCACCGTGCCAGGCCACCACTGCGTCACATAGCTGCAAGCGCACCTCACCGTGCCAGGCCACCACTGCATCATACAGCTGCCAGGGCACCTCACCGTGTCAGGCCACCACTGCGTCACACATATTTCAGCGCCATATATTTCATGGATATTATGGAATATAATGGATGGATATCTTAGTTATCTTTCTAGTTCACAGGTTTGCATGCATAATTTAATTTTGAAAGCCACTGAGACATCAGGTACTACTGTTGTATTTATGAAAAAGAAACAAAACAAAAAACATACTAACAACTGTGCCATCCTACTCCTTAGTTAATACATTTTATTATTCATAAACAGTTAACATTGTTAGCAAAATATTTTGAATTATATTTAACCCTATTTTTTCTTTAGTTTTGTATTTAACTTATTATATGATAGTCAGACTTAATGTATATTTGAACAATGAAAATATATTTTTACAAGATTTTACATTAAGCACTTAAAATTAATATGGTTAATAATAGTAAACTGTAACATGCTGTAACAAGATCGGTTAAACTGCGAAGAAAATGCTTTCAGAGAAAATGTTTCAGGTGTGAAGAACATAGATCTCCAATGCAATTTCAACCAAACCTGTTCCCACACACCCTGCCCCCACTACCATTAGAATATACACAAAGCACTCAAATCTTTCGAGCTAATGATCAGGTGACCCGAGAGAGAGCGAGAGAAACACCAAGGGGTGCGGAACCAGGGAACTATTTACATGGAAAACGGGCGATCTCCCCAGACTGTCCGCCCGTTTCACTGTTACCTGGATACCTCTTTATTTAGAACTCACTAACACTGATTTTTAGTTTAGAAGGATTCAAGTAGGGTTTTAGATGAAAGGCAGCGACCTTAATCAAGCCCAAATCATAATTGAACCCATTCAGAGCCTACATTACATTTTAGCGTTTCATTCTGAGCAGAAGACCCTCACACCTGAAGAAGGGGGAGGTGTTTTTCGCTGGAAATCTCGCCTGCTTCTACTTTACAACCGGAGTGCTGGCTGTGACGAATTAAACCGGTATTACAGGTTTCAATCACAGACCATGTGACATGGGAGTCAGGAAACTAACACACAGCGCCACCGGATTTGATAACGCTATAAAAACGCAATAAAATAATGTGACTTGGCACAGAACAAGTTTACAGCACAGTACAATTATAAATGCTGACCATGACTTTAGAAGCATAAATTGCCTTACACTCAATTTAAACACAAGCTGTCTTTAGCCCTCTAAGCTGGTTCATACAGAAATGTAGAGATCCAGGCTCAGAACACACAGCTTCATTAGCGAATACATATGCAGGACAACTAGAGAAGACGTTTTACAGAGGATGGATTTTTAGAAACATCCCATCAGTGACATCACTGAAGTCAACTCCTACTGTGGGTAACTGTCGTGTGGATAGTTTCACAAGAATCAGACAAAGGTTTAAGCATCGCTTGTTCTAGATAAAACTGCAAAAAAAAAAACAACAACCCATAATGTACTTCTTTGCGGCTCTGTTTGCCCAAATCATATATTCACAACGTGAAATCTAGAAAATAATATTACGTAACCAAAATCCGCAATATGGAAACAGAACCTGTGTAATTGTTGACAGATGATGTTCTCGTAACATTTTTACAAGACAAACTACAACATTTAAAAAATGACTTGTATGTACTTGATATCTCTAATGAATCCACGGCGATATACTGTAGTTAAAGCAGTCCCCGCACAAAACGAAACTAAAACGCCCTGGGCATACCGTTTCGCGCTTCTTATCAGTTGCTCAAAAGTAATTTGACCGTATGAAATGCATAATATAAACCTAGAAACATATACAGTACGTGAGCAGTACTTACGTAGTATCGGTGTCAAGACATACCTCTCAAATACTGTAAATCAAGTTAAAAATATCTCAAGACCGATTCTGGTCATAATGAAACCATGTTTCATGTATGTTTTCTTTAAAGTACCGAGACCAGCCATATACTGTATGTTTATGTTCCAAAATTAATATCGTTTATGGCCTTCACACGCGTTGCAGTATGCTCCTATTCTTTTTATGCTCAGCTACTAAGATTTCCCTTCAGTGGTAAAATTAGATAAGAATATTCAATACTTAAACGGGCACAGTTAAGACATTAAATATACATATACATACTGTATACAGTACAGTTTGCATACGGTAATATGTTTATGTTCCTAAATCAATCTCTTTTATGAGCATGTGAAAGGCATGGTGAATCACTGTACTTTGCATGATTGGAAACAAATGCGTGATTGCGAAATGCTGTGGTGTTACTTTTAGAAAGACGGTCAATGAAAAAAAGAATGTTGACCAGGGCAATACTTTGAGTTTACACTTACAGCTTGTCCAAGGTCATTCATTATTAATACTATTAGTAATATCTTCGTTAAAGACTTTGATGGCCACAGCTCAAACATGAGAGGTTGAGCTTTATTAGCTCCACCTTGCGGAAATTCCGGATACTATTATTTTGCTTGTCGTATTATAGGAGAATTTACGGTAACTCGCGGTATTTACCGGTAGCTTGCGGTAGACTGCGTACAGCGTACCGCAAAATAATGCCCGCGCATTTTGAATGGCTGCATCTGTATTAGTTGTGTCGGATTTTTAGGCCATTTAAGCCTAACCGAACATTCATTCAGCACTCCGTTCAACACGACGTTTCAAATCAAGGAATACCTTTTAAAAATTAATTTGACCATTCCTGACACACTCTTTTGGTTTTGGCAGTGTAGTATTGTCTGTTCAGACTAATATTTTGATTCAGAGAAGCAAATTTTCCTCTCAAATGAGTGGAATATTGAGAACAGTGTCTTTGAGAAATATTTGAACCCTAACCCTAACTAGCAAAACCCGAAGCTAGGGTTAGGGTTTTATTCCCATACAATATAGACAGTTTTTGATGGCATGGCTGTGTTTTAGGGCTGAGAGGATACTTGGGAATCTAGTTCTTTCAATGTTTTCTAAACATTTTTTTCTGACCTATATGGCTGTATACAGTGCATTGCCCCAGATAGGAATGGTGTCTGAATTGCCCGAGAAGCAACAGTTCGAAAGAATCTGATTTAAGTTTTAAACTCTTGCCATGGGCTTTGAAATCACAAGCATATTAACAGATCAAGACAAAATGTATTAGTTGTTTCGGACTTTTAGGCCACTTAAGCCTAAACGTACATTCATTCAGCACTCCGTTCAACACGAAGTTTCAACTGAAAAAATACCTTTTAAAAATTAATTTTACCATTGCTGACACACTCTTTTGGTTTTTGCAGTGTTGTATTGTCTTTTCAGACTAATATTATGATTCAGAGAAGCAAATTTTCCTCTCAAATGAGTGGAATATTGAGAACAGTGTCTTTGAGAAATATTTGAACCCTAACCCTAACTAGCAAAACCCGAAGCTAGGGTTAGGGTTTTATTCCCATACAATATAGACAGTTTTTGATGGTATGGCTGTTTTAGGGCTGAGAGGATACTTGGGAAATATATTAACAGATCAAGACAAAATGTATTAGTTGTTTCGGACTTTTAGGCCATTTAAGCCTAACCGAACATTCATTCAGCACTCCGTTCAACACGAAGTTTCAAATCAAGGAATACCTTTTAAAAATTAATTTTACCATTGCTGACACAGTCTTTTGGTTTTTGCAGTGTTGTATTGCCTTTTCAGACTAATATTGTGATTCAGAGAAGCAAATTTTCCTCTCAAATGAGTGGAATATTGAGAACAGTGTCTTTGAGAAATATTTGAACCCTAACCCTAACTAGCAAAACCCGAAGCTAGGGTTAGGGTTTTATTCCCATACAATATAGACAGTTTTTGATGGCATGGCTGTGTTTTAGGGCTGAAAGGATACTTGGGAATGTAGTTCTTTCAATGTTTTCTAAACATTTTTTTCTGACCTATATGGCTGTATACAGTGCACTGCCCCAGAAAGGAATGGTGTCTGAATTGCCCGAGAAGCAACAGTTCGAATGAATCTTATTTAACTTTTAAACTCTTGCCATGGGCTTTGAAATCACAAGCACATTAACAGATCAAGACAAAATGTATTAGTTGTTTCGGACTTTTAGGCCACTTAAGTCTAAATGTACATTCATTCAGCACTCCGTTCAACACGAAGTTTCAAATCAAGGAATACCTTTTAAAAATTAATTTGACCATTCCTGACACACTCTTTTGGTTTTGGCAGTGTAGTATTGACTGTTCAGACTAATATTTTGATTCAGAGAAGCAATTTTTCCTCTCAAATGAGTGGAATATTGAGAACAGTGTCTTTGAGAAATATTTGAACCCTAACCCTAACTAGCAAAACCCGAAGCTAGGGTTAGGGTTTTATTCCCATACAATATATACAGTTTTTGATGGCATGAATGTGTTTTAGGGCTGAAAGGATACTTGGGAATGTAGTTCTTTCAATGTTTTCTAAACATTTTTTTCTGACCTATATGGCTGTATATAGTGCACTGCCCCAGAAAGGAATGGTGTCTGAATTGCCCGAGAAGCAACAGTTCGAAAGAATCTGATTTAAGTTTTAAACTCTTGCCATGGGCTTTGAAATCACAAGCATATTAACAGATCAAGCCAAAATGTATTAGTTGTTTCGGACTTTTAGGCCACTTAAGCCTAAACGTACATTCATTCAGCACTCCGTTCAACACGAAGTTTCAACTGAAAAAATACCTTTTAAAAATTAATTTTACCATTCCTGACACACTCTTTTGGTTTTGGCAGTGTAGTATTGTCTGTTCAGACTAATATTTTGATTCAGAGAAGCAAATTTTCATGTCAAATGAGTGGAATATTGAGAACAGTGTCTTTGAGAAATATTTGAACCCTAACCCTAACTAACAAAACCCGAAGCTAGGGTTAGGGTTTTATTCCCATACAATATAGACAGTTTTTGATGGTATGGCTGTGTTTTAGGGCTGAGAGGATACTTGGGAAATATATTAACAGATCAAGACAAAATGTATTAGTTGTTTCGGACTTTTAGGCCATTTAAGCCTAACCGAACATTCATTCAGCACTCCGTTCAACACGAAGTTTCAAATCAAGGAATACCTTTTAAAAATTAATTTGACCATTCCTGACACACTCTTTTGGTTTTGGCAGTGTAGTATTGTCTGTTCAGACTAATATTTTGATTCAGAGAAGCAAATTTTCATGTCAAATGAGTGGAATATTGAGAACAGTGTCTTTGAGAAATATTTGAACCCTAACCCTAACTAGCAAAACCCGAAGCTAGGGTTAGGGTTTTATTCCCATACAATATAGACAGTTTTTGATGGTATGGCTGTGTTTTAGTGCTGAGAGGATACTTGGGAATCTAGTTCTTTCAATGTTTTCTAAACATTTTTTCTGACCTATATGGCTGTATACAGTGCATTGCCCCAGATAGGAATGGTGTCTGAATTGCCCGAGAAGCAACAGTTCGAAAGAATCTGATTTAAGTTTTAAACTCTTGCCATGGGCTTTGAAATCACAAGCATATTAACAGATCAAGACAAAATGTATTAGTTGTTTCGGACTTTTAGGCCACTTAAGCCTAAACGTACATTTATTCAGCACTCCGTTCAACACGAAGTTTCAAATCAAGGAATACCTTTTAAAAATTAATTTGACCATTCCTGACACACTCTTTTGGTTTTGGCAGTGTTGTATTGTCTTTTCAGACTAATATTTTGATTCAGAGAAGCAAATTTTCCTCTCAAATGAGTGGAATATTGAGAACAGTGTCTTTGAGAAATATTTGAACCCTAACCCTAACTAGCAAAACCCGAAGCTAGGGTTAGGGTTTTATTCCCATACAATATAGACAGTTTTTGATGGCATGGCTGTGTTTTAGGGCTGAGAGGATACTTGGGAATCTAGTTCTTTCAATGTTTTTCAAACATTTTTTTCTGACCTATATGGCTGTATACAGTGCATTGCCCCAGATAGGAATGGTGTCTGAATTGCCCGAGAAGCAACAGTTCGAAAGAATCTGATTTAACTTTTAAACTCTTGCCATGGGCTTTGAAATCACAGGCATATTAACAGAACAATCCAAAATGTATTAGTTGTTTCGGACTTTTAGGCCACTTAAGCCTAAACGTACATTCATTCAGCACTCCGTTCAACACGAAGTTTCAACTGAAAAAATACCTTTTAAAAATTAATTTTACCATTCCTGACACACTCTTTTGGTTTTTGCAGTGTTGTATTGTCTTTTCAGACTAATATTTTGATTCAGAGAAGCAAATTTTCATGTCAAATGAGTGGAATATTGAGAACAGTGTCTTTGAGAAATATTTGAACCCTAACCCTAACTAGGAAAACCCGAAGCTAGGGTTAGGGTTTTATTCCCATACAATATAGACAGTTTTTGATGGTATGGCTGTGTTTTAGGGCTGAGAGGATACTTGGGAATCTAGTTCTTTCAATGTTTTCTAAACATTTTTTTCTGACCTATATGGCTGTATATAGTGCACTGCCCCAGAAAGGAATGGTGTCTGAATTGCCCGAGAAGCAACAGTTCGAAAGAATCTGATTTAAGTTTTAAACTCTTGCCATGGGCTTTGAAATCACAAGCATATTAACAGATCAAGCCAAAATGTATTAGTTGTTTCGGACTTTTAGGCCACTTAAGCCTAAACGTACATTCATTCAGCACTCCGTTCAACACGAAGTTTCAACTGAAAAAATACCTTTTAAAAATTAATTTTACCATTGCTGACACACTCTTTTGGTTTTTGCAGGGTTAGGGTTAGGGTTTTATTCCCATACAATATAGACAGTTTTTGATGGTATGGCTGTGTTTTAGGGCTGAGAGGATACTTGGGAATCTAGTTCTGTTGCCATGGGCTTTGAAATCACAAGCATATTAACAGATCAAGCCAAAATGTATTAGTTGTTTCGGACTTTTAGGCCACTTAAGCCTAAACGTACATTCATTCAGCACTCCGTTCAACACGAAGTTTCAACTGAAAAAATACCTTTTAAAAATTAATTTTACCATTGCTTACACACTCTTTTGGTTTTTGCAGTGTTGTATTGTCTTTTCAGACTAATATTATGATTCAGAGAAGCAAATTTTCCTCTCAAATGAGTGGAATATTGAGAACAGTGTCTTTGAGAAATATTTGAACCCTAACCCTAACTAGCAAAACCCGAAGCTAGGGTTAGGGTTTTATTCCCATACAATATAGACAGTTTTTGATGGTATGGCTGTGTTTTAGGGCTGAGAGGATACTTGGGAAATATATTAACAGATCAAGACAAAATGTATTAGTTGTTTCGGACTTTTAGGCCATTTAAGCCTAACCGAACATTCATTCAGCACTCCGTTCAACACGAAGTTTCAAATCAAGGAATACCTTTTAAAAATTAATTTGACCATTCCTGACACACTCTTTTGGTTTTGGCAGTGTAGTATTGTCTGTTCAGACTAATATTTTGATTCAGAGAAGCAAATTTTCATGTCAAATGAGTGGAATATTGAGAACAGTGTCTTTGAGAAATATTTGAACCCTAACCCTAACTAGCAAAACCCAAAGCTAGGGTTAGGGTTTTATTCCCATACAATATAGACAGTTTTTGATGGTATGGCTGTGTTTTAGTGCTGAGAGGATACTTGGGAATCTAGTTCTTTCAATGTTTTCTAAACATTTTTTTCTTACCTATATGGCTGTATATATTAAATTGCCCCAGATAGGAATGGTGTCTGAATTGTCCTAGAAGCAACAGTTCGAAAGAATCTGATTTAAGTTTTAAACTCTTGCCATGGGCTTTGAAATCACAAGCATATTAACAGATCAAGACAAAATGTATTAGTTGTTTCGGACTTTTAGGCCACTTAAGCCTAAATGTACATTCATTCAGCACTCCGTTCAACACGAAGTTTCAAATCAAGGAATACCTTTTAAAAATTAATTTTACCATTGCTGACACACTCTTTTGGTTTTTGCAGGGTTAGGGTTAGGGTTTTATTCCCATACAATATAGACAGTTTTTGATGGTATGGCTGTGTTTTAGGGCTGAGAGGATACTTGGGAATCTAGTTCTGTTGCCATGGGCTTTGAAATCACAGGCATATTAAAAGATCAAGCCAAAATGTATTAGTTGTTTCGGACTTTTAGGCCACTTAAGCCTAAACGTACATTCATTCAGCACTCCGTTCAACACGAAGTTTCAACTGAAAAAATACCTTTTAAAAATTAATTTTACCATTGCTGACACACTCTTTTGGTTTTTGCAGTGTTGTATTGTCTTTTCAGACTAATATTTTGATTCAGAGAAGCAAATTTTCCTCTCAAATGAGTGGAATATTGAGAACTGTGTCTTTGAGAAAAATTTGAACCCTAACCCTAACTAGCAAAACCCGAAGCTAGGGTTAGGGTTTTATTCCCATACAATATAGACAGTTTTTGATGGCATGGCTGTGTTTTAGGGCTGAGAGGATACTTGGGAATCTAGTTCTTTCAATGTTTTCTAAACATTTTTTCTGACCTATATGGCTGTATACAGTGCATTGCCCCAGATAGGAATGGTGTCTGAATTGCCCGAGAAGCAACAGTTCGAAAGAATCTGATTTAAGTTTTAAACTCTTGCCATGAGCTTTGAAATCACAAGCATATTAACAGATCAAGACAAAATGTATTAGTTGTTTGGGACTTTTAGGCCACTTAAGCCTAAACGTACATTCATTCAGCACTCCGTTCAACACGAAGTTTCAACTGAAAAAATACCTTTTAAAAATTAATTTTACCATTGCTGACACACTCTTTTGGTTTTTGCAGGGTTAGGGTTTTATTCCCATACAATATAGACAGTTTTTGATGGTGTGGCTGTGTTTTAGGTGCTGAGAGGATACTTGTGAAATATATTAACAGATCAAGCCAAAATGTATTAGTTGTTTCGGACTTTTAGGCCACTTAAGCCTAAACGTACATTTATTCAGCACTCCGTTCAACACGAAGTTTCAAATCAAGGAATACCTTTTAAAAATTAATTTGACCATTCCTGACACACTCTTTTGGTTTTGGCAGTGTAGTATTGACTGTTCAGACTAATATTTTGATTCAGAGGAGCAAATTTTCCTCTCAAATGAGTGGAATATTGAGAACAGTGTCTTTGAGAAATATTTGAACCCTAACCCTAACTAGCAAAACCCGAAGCTAGGGTTAGGGTTTTATTCCCATACAATATATAGAGTTTTTGATGGCATGGCTGTGTTTTAGGGCTGAGAGGATACTTGGGAATCTAGTTCTTTCAATGTTTTCTAAACATTTTTTTCTGACCTATATGGCTGTATACAGTGCATTGCCCCAGATAGGAATGGTGTCTGAATTGCCCGAGAAGCAACAGTTCGAAAGAATCTGATTTAAGTTTTAAACTCTTGCCATGGGCTTTGAAATCACAAGCATATTAACAGATCAAGACAAAATGTATTAGTTGTGTCGGATTTTTAGGCCATTTCAGCCTAACCGAACATTCATTCAGCACTCCGTTCAACACGAAGTTTCAAATCAAGGAATACCTTTTAAAAATTAATTTGACCATTCCTGACACACTCTTTTGGTTTTGGCAGTGTTGTATTGTCTGTTCAGACTAATATTTTGATTCAGAGGAGCAAATTTTCCTCTCAAATGAGTGGAATATTGAGAACAGTGTCTTTGAGAAATATTTGAACCCTAACCCTAACTAGCAAAACCCGAAGCTAGGGTTAGGGTTTTATTCCCATACAATATAGACAGTTTTTGATGGCATGGCTGTGTTTTAGGGCTGAGAGGATACTTGGGAATCTAGTTCTTTCAATGTTTTCTAAACATTTTTTTCTGACCTATATGGCTGTATACAGTAAATTGCCCCAGATAGGAATGGTGTCTGAATTGCCCGAGAAGCAACAGTTCGAACGAATCTGATTTAACTTTTAAACTCTTGCCATGGAAATCATGAAATCACAAGCATATTAACAGTTCAAGCCAAAATGTATTAGTTGTGTCGGATTTTTAGGCCATTTAAGCCTAACCGAACATTCATTCAGCACTCCGTTCAACACGAAGTTTCAAATCAAGGAATACCTTTTAAAAATTAATTTGACCATTCCTGACACACTCTTTTGGTTTTGGCAGTGTAGTATTGTCTGTTCAGACTAATACTTTGATTCAGAGAAGCAATTTTTCCTCTCAAATGAGTGGAATATTGAGAAAAGTGTCTTTGAGAAATATTTGAACCCTAACCCTAACTAGCAAAACCCGAAGCTAGGGTTAGGGTTTTATTCCCATACAATATATACAGTTTTTGATGGCATGGCTGTGTTTTAGGGCTGAAAGGATACTTGGGAATCTAATTCTTTCAATGTTTTCTATACATTTTTTTCTTGCCTATATGGCTCTATGTACTGCATTGCCCTAAACGGGAATGATGACAAAGTTACCCTAAAAGCAAAAGTTTGAAAGAAAGGGCTTCAGCTTTTCAAACTGTTGCATTTGGCATTTAATGCGCTGGCATTTGAACAGTTACAGCTAATATGTATTGGCAATTTCTGACTCTTAACCTATTTAACCCTGAAACAATGCTTATCGGGAAACCAACACGAAATTTCGAATGACAGAATACTTGTCAAAAAATAAAATTGAAGCACAGTTCAAACATTTTCTTTGGTTTGGCAAGATTGTTGAGTGTTTTAAACCTAATATATTGATGCCCTGAGTTATATTTTCCACTCAAATGATTGGAAGGTTGCATTGATATTTCGGAGACAATCTGAACCCCTAACCCTAACCACCGAAACCCTTCGCTAGGGTTAGGGTTAGAATTATAGAAATCATAGAGGATGTTGGATGGCATGGTTGTGTTCTAGGACAGAAAGGATATTTAGAAACAATGCTTATCAAGAACACCATTCAACACTAAATTTCGAATGACAGAATACTTGTCAAAAAATAAAATTGTAGCACAGTTCAAACATTTTCTTTGGTTAGGCAAGATTGTTGAGT
Organism: Atractosteus spatula; assembly: GCF_055471065.1. Lineage (NCBI taxonomy): Eukaryota > Metazoa > Chordata > Actinopteri > Semionotiformes > Lepisosteidae > Atractosteus > Atractosteus spatula. The sequence goes on from NC_142707.1 coordinate 35,130,832, forward strand.
GTTTTAAAGCTAATATATTGATGCCCTGAGTTATATTTTCCACTCAAATGATTGGAAGGTTGCATTGATATTTCGGAGACAATCTGAACCCCTAACCCTAACCACCCAAACCCTTAGCTAGGGTTAGGGTTAGCATTATAGAAATCATAGAGGATGTTGGATGGCATGGTTGTGTTCTAGGACAGAAAGCATATTTAGAAAAAGTGATTTATCAATGTTATCTTCACATTTTTTTTCTTGCCAATATGGCTCTATGTACTGCATTGCCCTAAATGGGAATGATGACAAAGTTACCTTAAAAGGAAAAGTTTGAAAGAAAGGGCTTCAGCTTTTCAAACTGTTGCATTTGGCATTTAATGCGCTGGCATTTGAACAGTTACAGCTAATATGTATTGGCAATTTCAGACTCTTAACCTATTTAACCCTGAAACAATGCTTATCGGGAAACCATTCAACACGAAATTTCAAATGACAGAATAATTGTCAAAAAACAAAATTGAAGCACAGTTCAAACATTTTTATTAGTTTGGCAAGATTGTTGAGTGTTTTAAAGCTAATATATTGATGCCCTGAGTTATATTTTCCACTCAAATGAGTGGAAGGTTGCATTGATATTTCGGAGACAATCTGAACCCCTAACCCTAACCACCCAAACCCTTAGCTAGGGTTAGTGTAAGAATTATAGACATCATAAAGGATGTTGGATGGCATGGTTGTGTTCTAGGACAGAAAGGATATTTAGAAAAAGTGATATATCAATGTTATCTTCACATTTTTTTTCTTGCCTATATGGCTCTGTGGTCTGCATTGCCCTAAATGGGTATGATGACAAAATTACCCTAAAAGCAAAAGTTTGAAAGAAAGGGCTTCAGCTTTTCAAACTGTTGCATTTGGCATTTAATTGGCTGGCAATTGAACATTTACAGCTAATATGTATTGGCTATTCCTGTTTCTTAACCTATTTAACCCTGAAACAATGCTTAACGAGAACACCATTCAACACGAAATTTTGAATGACAGAATACTTGTCAAAAAATAAAATTGTAGCACAGTTCAAACATTTTCTTTGGTTTGGCAAGATTGTTGAGTGTTTTAAAGCTAATATATTGATGCCCTGAGATATATTTTCCACTAAAATGACTGGAAGGTTGCATTGATTCTTCAGAGACAATCTGAACCCCTAACCCTAACCACCCAAACCCTTAGCTGGGGTTAGTGTAAGAATTATAGACATCATAGAGGATGTTGGATGGCATGGTTGTGTTCTAGGACAGAAAGGATAGTTAGAAAAAGTGATATATCAATGTTATCTTCACATTTTTTTCTTGCCTATATGGCTCTATGCACTGCATTGCCCTAAATGGGAATGATGACAAAATTACCCTAAAAGCAAAAGTTTGAAAGAAAGGGCTTCAGCTTTTTAAACTACTGCATTTGGCATTCAATGCGCTGGCATTTGAACAGTTACAGCTAATATGTATTGGCTATTTCTGACTCTTAACCTATTTAACCCTGAAACAATGCTTATCGAGAACACCATTCAACACGAAATTTCGAGTGACAGAATACTTGTTAAAAAATAAAATTGTAGCACAGTTCAACCATTTTCTTTGGTTTGGCAAGATTGTTGAGTGTTTTAAAGCTAATATATTGATGCCCTGAGTTATATTTTCCACTCAAATGAGTGGAAGGTTGCATTGATTCTTCGGAGATAATCTGAACCCCTCTCCCTAACCACCCAAACCCTTAGCTAGGGTTAGTGTAAGAATTATAGACATCATAAAGGATGTTGGATGGCATGGTTGTGTTCTAGGACAGAAAGGATATTTAGGAAAAGTGATATTTCAATGTTATCTTCACATTTTTTTTCTTGCTTATATGGCTCTATGCACTGCATTGCCCTAAATTGGAATGTTGACTTCATTGCCCTAAATGCAGAATTTTGTAAGGAGGGGCATCAACTTTTCAATCTGTTGCATTTGGTATTTAATGAACTGGCATTTTAACAGATACAGTAAAATGTAATGGGTATTCCAGTTTGCATTGTTTCTTTGGAGAAAATCTGAATCCTTACCCTAATTTATGCAAACCCTTAGCTTTCAATGTTATCTTCATATTTTTTTCTTGAATACTACTAGCTAGATGGAACAACACCTTCTGCAATATTTCTAATAGTCTTATGGTCATCCTTAGCAGCTCATGTCTTACTGCTCCTAACTTGTAGCATTAAGCAATCCATGAGATTGCGTGGCTCACGCTCCCTGGGATGCTAAACTATCGCAGGCGTACCTTAAGCAAAGCTGGTACTTATCTGTTGCACACTCCTCAATGGGCTGTGGCAGCTATTTACGATCTTTATTAAGGACTCAACATTAGTGTCTGCAATGGGGACTTGAACCCACAACATTCTGCTCAAGAGTCTAGAGCCTTTACAGTACCACCCTTATTAACTACAATAGGTTATATTAAAGCACATGTCCTGAGCACAACATTTTCAAAGTGTCTGCAAATACATGGAAATGCATTTTATTTCTAAGCCTCACCCAGCTCTTTCACTTGAGGTTCTGTGACAAGTTTAAACTGGTAGGTTACCTCTCCTCTTTTGCAAATTGTGTTTCTGTGTCCCTTTCTAAAACATAGAGAAAAGGCTAAAAAAATCCTTTAAAAATACAAATTGCTAATGAACAACCGTTGGGATAATCATTGTAGAATTTATAACATAAAAATTAGAATATTCAAGACTTTTTTAGATATCAGACCTAAAAAAGAGTCCTAACAATGAATCTCAAAAACAGCTTCTTTTGCTCCAGGTCACATCTGCTTTGATTAGGTTTGTATGGTTTTCTTTGTTTTTTGGCAGAATTAATGCGGGAATTTGCTTTCTGTGACCTCACCTCAGGGACACAACTGTGATTATTCTCTGATCGGCATCCAGAGCAGAGCCAGTTCTTATATTGTTGTTTTGCACAAAATAGTCTTCCCCTTGGTTCAGTCCTTCCTCTACAGTACATGAGGATGCCAATCTCCTCATCTGACCACTAGGGTCCTCAGCCAAGCAAGTTGAGCCAGCTCTTACTATGATTCAACATTGAATAAACTTTAAAATGCATCTAATTCTTGAGTGTTGTTATTCCTCATGACTGTTTAATTGGTTTAGAAATTGGAAGTGTTCTTTCTGAAGGTTTCTGATTTATTTTCTAATTCGCTATTCACTGACAAATTCCAGTTCTGTTTCTGAAATGACAGAGATTGTTAGTAAATATACTGAACCGAGTTTGAAAGTACAGTATACTCACCTTGTGACCATGTTATCTTTATTTTTTGTGTACAATTATAAATGGCATGTGCCTAAAAACATTTTTTTAGATCTATTTGTATTTTGAGATTGTATGTCAAAATTTTAAAGCTTTTGAAAAAAAAAAACTTTGATTGTGTCCTTTTCATGTGAGTGTGTTTCTGTGGTAAATACAGTAATAATATAGTTACTGTAGCTTATCACAAACATCCCTCACATAGCACTTTCTTGCATTTTTTAATATGTTTGTATCCACAAGTAACATGAAAACTTTCAGCATAAGCCACACTGAGTTTCTGAGAAGATGTTTGCAATCTTTTTTTTAAGGAGTTGAAAATGTATTCCTGTAGAGGGCATAGTCTTCACTGAATATCTAAAACAATGGTTGCATCCTTTACTGCAGATGTGAAACACTTTGCTGCGTTTGTCCTGTTGGAGATGTACTGTTACCTTAGCTTTGTGACATTCAGTAATCAAAAACATTTTCTGTGTCCTAAATTTATAAATGTCTAATTTAGTAAATACAACAATGTTTTAACATGCACAATATGAAACATACATTTCTCAGGGTCTAACTATAACACAAACTGGTGTAAAAACATGAAAGTCAATAATAAATTAAAAAAAAACATAAGAAAGGCTACAAATGAGAGGAGGCCAATTGGCCCATGTAGATAGTACTGCCCACTTGGTAGTTTGCAACATTCACAATTTACAGCCTTTCGAGAAGCTTGCTGTGTTTTGAAGCATGTGTAACATTCAGATGTAAGTTTAAAACTGTAATCTAAGTCTTATTTGGGGTTTTTTTCTAAGTTTTCTTAAAATAATTAAATGCCAAACACATTCTTGAAGCTGCAATATAATTGTAGGTGCAACAAAATGTTGGCAGAAAATTAGGCTGGAAACACTGTTAAAAATGTGCATTGGGTTTGGTGCCAAATTCGCTTCACTATTTCATATCAGGAATCATGTGATTGTTTAATATGCTGTGTACATCTGTAAATTCATTAGGGATGCGTCACCCAGTAAAGCCTAAGCAGACATGACAGAGAAGGGAGGAGTGAGGCCTATTTTTAGAGTTGGCCACGGACTGCCTTTCCAGATCAAACAGACTAAAGACTGAAAGAAGAAGTAATAGGTGTTCAGTCGTGGATATGAACCTGTTCTGTTCATGATCCACTGGCTGAAGGTGAAAGTTTAATTATTTTCTTTTGAAAAAAGTAATTTCAGGATTAGTCTGAAATTATTAATGGCACTTCGACAATGAAAAAAAAACCTGAACGTCTTTTCATCACAGAAAAGAGGAAATGAGTGCAAATTAGAGACAGATCTTTTTTTGTTTTTTGCCTGATTTTTAAATGTGTTCATAAACTAGATAAGAACAATTTTAATGATAAAAATACAATACATGTTAATCTATTTCCATCATTGGCTAGTTTCAGTTTTACACTGGCTGTATATATAGAAATATATATATGACTAATGGCATTTTGGTGCCAGTTTTTTTATTTACAGTTCTGATTATACACATATAAAAAGTACTTTCCAACATTTTAAAAATTTTAAAGAGTTATTTTACAACTAAATATTTGGCAACATAATTATTTATATGATTGCTTTTTGTTTACCTTTTTCCAATAAATAGACAATTTGGAGAATTGACACCCGAGGCCAAGTGTAGACTTTATACTCTTTGTGGCTCCTATTAATTTTGCTTCATAAATCTGATTATAGTTACCATTTGTTAAATTCAATAAGTAGTTTTTTTAATTATAGGACAACAACCGGATTACATTAGTAAGTGAAATTCTGGAAAATGTGCACTTTACTTTAAATATAAATCCATTAATTGTATGTGATAGCATTAAAAATAATTCCATTTGCTGTACTTTTCTCTACTTGGAATTCTGCTCAGTTGAATTTGTTTCATTTTAAAACAAATTATATGTTTTCATGTTTCTGAAGGAGATAATGATTATGTTTTTTGTCCTTCATATTTCATTTTGTCCTTTTTGTCCTTCTATTTCTGCTTGCCTAGACATTGATTTTGTAGCCTAGCCACCTTTACACTGTGATACAACCAAAGGACTCTTTTTTTTTCAGGAAAGAAAAACAGGCATCAATCCTGACCTTCCATGAATTCCAGGTCTTTTGAAATATTGCCAACAGAATTGACAGGAAAACACATCAAAACACAGAACTGGGAGTCTCTTTTTATTCTCACCCTTTCCAGCCTCATTGCTACAGGACTCAAATAGAGTTAATTACCTTCTACTTCAGCTTACCAGACTGGAACTTAAAAAACTATTTGCAGTAGCTCATAAAAGCACCAGCTACTCTTAACAGTGATTGCAAAACTGGCAAACTTGTCTAAAAAATGTTTTGCCATCATATACTTTGTATATTTGATCACACAGTCTTTTATATCAGAACCAAAATATTGCATGTTCCATTAGAGACAGAGTCTCTCCATTCATGAAGTAAGAGAGAAAATAGTTTCAGTTGGTCCTCTCAGAATGAATGTTTCAAAGTCGTCATCTATTTTGATTTGAAGATTTCATGAGAAAGCATCTATGTAGCTGTACCGCCCACTAATCTTTTTATTAAAGACTTTAACAGTCTTGTTGGAAAGTACCCATTAATGATTACCCATTATAAAGCAAATGAAGGATTTCTAAAGAAATTTCCATTTTGAAATAAATAGAAATTCAAGCAGCTGCATAAAAAAAATAACATTTAAGATCTACTTGCTTAAGTAAGCCGTTTTTTTTGTAGTTTAGACTTTGCAATGAGCTAAAGTGGATTTACTCATTGGCATTGTAGGTAGAAATGGAAGTAAAGTTAATAATTCCAAATTAGTGGTGATGAATATTTCTGTCTGTAAACAAAGAACAAAATAATTAAGTGATTATAATTAACTGAAAATAATGATTAATGAACCAATTTTTAAAATGTTTCATATTGTTCATAGTGTACACTCTTTTATCATTGCAATGACTGACCAGTTCAGAAAACATGAACACAGTATTTTCACAGTATCTATGTAAAGTTGCCTCGCATTTATAGTATTATGCAATGGAAGACTTAATGGTGTTTATTTCTTCTTTTTTCTTTGAATTGTTTTGTTCAGTAAAATTGTATGTTGAGGTCATGAAAGAATTCAGCAACAGAATTATGTCTAGTGAGATCTTTAAATTTCCTCTATTTCATATGTGAAATTATTTGATTTTTATTGTTGTATATAGTTGACTAATACAACTAATATACAGTAATACAAAATATTAAATTTTGTAATATATTAGAATATATATTAAATAAAAATAAACCAAAAATCCTGGCAATTTACTGCCAACTTAAGGAATAAAAACAATCATCAATGAATAACCTACTGTATATAATATTCAGTATTGTAAGTGAAAACATATCTGCTTTCTGGATATTTTCTGCCTTCCCTTACAACAATTCATACATCAGGCACTTATTAGGTTTAGCTACTAGGGCAGAAGAAATGTGAAGCATATATAATGAAAATCACTGTCACTGTATCGCAGACCACAGGCTTCTTTGATTTTTATAATTACATTTTTAAGACTACTGTAGTAAGCTGACCCTTCTTTTTGGAGTCAAGGATGAAAATATGTTATGTACTGAAGTTACAGTTTGTTGAGAGTTTCAAAGGATAGTAGGAATAAGACATGTTTTGGAATATATTAAGGGTAGGTCTTGTATAAGTATTATGTCCCATTTTGTTGGACAACACAAATGTTTTTATAGTAAATACTTTTAATCAAAACCTGTATGCATAAACTGGCGATTTTATGGGTGAATATCAGCAAAGAGATTACAAAGAGGAATCAACAATGTCACTCTCAGTTCTGACAAGCTTCTCAGTCCCTGTTGATGAGAAACAAACCCATTACATAATGTGGACTCTTTTGTCTTTCCATTTTTAATACCCTTCTCCTAATCTCTACCTTTCTACAGTGTTATTCTTGAATTGTTTTAAAAGCTCTTTGGTCTTCATGGTTAAATCTTTGCTTAAAATTCACTACCTGAATGAGGAACCTTACAGAGACAGGTGTACTGTATTTATTCAGAAATCAAGTGAACTACAATTATTGCATACTGACAGAAGCCATTCAGTTGATCTTGCAGCTCATCAGTGCAACTTTGTGCAACTAAGTTATTTTAGGTTTGCCACAGCAAACCGTTTGAATACATAGTGTACAGAAAATACATTTTAGATTTTGTTATTTCTTAATATGTTTTGCTGACATTTAAATTTAATTTGACAATTTGTGTTTTGTTTAAAAGTATTTAAAAACATTGCAATTCAACAAAATGGAAAATCATCACTAGTGGCTGAATAATTCCACTAGTACCTATCATGTTGGAATAAACTAAAGTAGAAGCCAAATTCTCATAGTTAATGTTTCAATATTAAAAGCAATAATTGAATATGAATGTACAATATCTGTGATTCTTAACACTGGAAACCTAACAAAACTTAACTGAAACCATCTATAACTGTTTCTATTATTCTGAAGCTGGACATAGTGAAGACAAAAGCAAAACATTTTGAATTACATACTGAAAGTTATTGAGCTGCTGTAGAAATTCTGTAAGTGGGAAAGAATGAACTCAAGTTAGAAAATTCAGTATTTCGCGTATTCAGGTATGTGAAGACCCTTTGCATCCTATGATTAAACTTCTGAATGTGAATTTGAATTATGCCAATGATAGTTAACAGGATTTACATGCACATAAATCTAATACATTAGCAATATACACACAATCACTTTTTGTTATGAGTGTTTAATCAATAAAATGAAGGAATCTGCACTGTGACCAGACAGATTGGTTCTGAAGGTGGAAATAAATAGATTTTTGTTCACAAATGTTTGCTCTTTGAATGTCTGAAATAATTAAATCTATCAAATTAATCTATTATCTAAATCTATTAAAAAGTAATTGACTACAGCTTGTTATTTTTTTCTTTTCAAGCTTAATTTTCCTTTACTCTGCTCTTTTTATTTTCTTGTGATACAGTAACAGTACAAAAGCAGCAATGTCACTTAGAAAAACAATCTCATTTTTCCATTTGTATTCAGAATTCTATGTAAAGAGTGAAAGAGAATCTGTGTGCCCCAGGCTCTTTCATTGCTCTGTTATTTCTGTTTGCATTTGGGAAAATTATTTAAATTAGAATATTTTTACTATTTTATTTTGAGGACTTTTCACATTGGGTTTATGTACGTCCACAAACCAAACCAACCAAACTAAACTCCAACCCAACCTTTAATGTGTGCTGGGAACAATAAGAGACTCCATTCAAACATTTATTCCACAATCATTTCTATTCTTAGTGTTTCTATTCGTCATACTGCCATGTGCCACTTGATGTGTCAGGATCCATGGGAATTTTAAAAGCAGCAAAGAAAAATACCACATTTTCTTCTACTATGCTAATAGTTGAGATTCAGAAAAGCAATAGCTCTGTTCCAGCTATTTTATAGAATTAAAATTAATTACTTTTATAAAGTAATTTTCATCCCAAAGTGTTTCAAATATAGGAGGGGATCCTTTCTCATGCCACTGATGAGCAGCCCAGAGATTGTGTGCCAGCAGCCCCACTGCACAACAAGCAAGGCAGAGAAGAGGAAAATCAATCCACCAGGTGAGCTACAGTACATTGTATTTTACTGTAGAAGGGCTCGATTGTTCAGGCCTTGTGTGGAATTCAAATAGGACACGGGCATAATATTTAATGATCAACTAGAAAAGCCAAGACCTCTGCTTAACTAAAACAAAATACGTCCAACAGCTCTGTGTCCAAGGTCACCAAACTAGGGTGTTGGCTGGGGAATTCTGTTCCAGAGTGCCATTAACTGGTCTCCTAATACTTTACCATGTACAGCAGCAGTCTGTTTCTCCCCAGTTATCTCCAATCCCAAAACTGACCAAGTCCAGCCTTGCTTAGATTCTAACAAGGTCAGGCTAAAAATTGGTAAAGCTGCAGGTATTGAACTCTCCCCCAAACTGTTTTAAACTATTAGCTTCTGCATGGTCACAAAGTTCGTTTCCCCATATTCTAAGCCTTAATAAGAACAGGCGCATAAGGTTTGTTTTATTTCTTCATAATGTGATGTGCTTTCTCACACATCCATCCACTGTAATAAGGTTGAGCAGAAGGAGATTTGGGGTTTTGAAACGTCTGGTGGAGCTGCAGGCTATGTGTTGGTGAAATAAAAGAAATGTACTGTATATTGCCTTTACTGAGCAGAGAAAATGTTACTGCAAAAAATCTTGCTTCACAGTCTAGGTTTAAATTTCCAGTTTTATGGATACACTTTCAGCCCAGCTTTCTTCAGTTGCTACAGTGAAAGAACATAAAAGAAAAACTTTAAAATGAGGAGGGCATTTGGCCCATCTAGCTTGTTTGGTAAATAGTAGTTAACTATCCTAGGAACCCAACCAGCCATATGTGGAACGTAGCAAGTTTATCGGGTTCATTAACATGGCAGAGTAGCTTGTTCCTGACTCCCACAGCCTATTGGTTAAAGAAGTGCCTCCTGCTCTCAGTTCTAAATGCACTGTCACATAGTTTTCAATTGCATCCTTTGGTTCGTGAATCACTGCTCATTCTGAAGAATTCCACTAGGGTGACTTGTCAATGTCTTAGTGAATTTTGAATACTTGCATCAGGTCCCCTCATAGCTTTATTTTGTAAACGCTAAAAAGGTTAATTTCTTTTATTCTGTTAATGTAGGACATTCCTTGAAGTCTCAGAACGCATCTGGTTGCTCTTTACTGAACTAATTCCAGAAAAGCAATATCTTTTTTGTAACCTGGTGATCAAAATTGAACACAGCATTCTAAATGAGACCTGCAGTAACTAGTGCATTATAAAATTTTAACATGATATCGCTTGATTGGAATTCTATGTTTTCACCTACTGTTTATAGTCTAGTATTTTTTTTTGCTTCCCCTCGGCAACTGAGACAGGAAAGACTTTATTGGTTATGTATTAACCAAGTTGGTTGAACCAAACCTATCTCACCAAGTATTCTAAACATGCATTATGAGTTCAATTATTTTTTGTTCTTATTCCTAGTTAAAATGTATTAAAAAATGAAAATGGTTTTTAAAGTTTCGGCTCCACGGCCGAAACGTTGTTTTCTTTCTTCTCTTTTTAGCATGGAATAAACCTATTACTTGTTCCTTTTTAAAGTTTGTTCCATCTCTATATTCTGAAGTTACCAGTTTAGTGGGGATCTTATGATTTTCTACTGTAGCTCAAAACTATTCCTACAGATGCAGCCATTCAAAACGAGTGAGGTACACCACGGTACCATGCGGTGGACGTGTCGTATCATAACGCAGTATGACGCCATATCGAAAGTATTCGGAATCACCTTGTAAAACCACCAGGAGGAGCTAATAAAGCTTAACCTCTTATGTACAGCATTTGAGCTTTTAAATTTAAACTGTGTATTACAATGTTAATCATCAGTCATTAAAAGTTGGTATATTTTATGAAAGCAAGATTGCTCAGTTGTGCAAAAGTACACAACCTACCTTTATCACAAATATTTTAATTATGCAGAAATATTTTATGCATCAAAGCCTTTACCAAAGACATTACTAATAGTATTAATAATGAATGACCTTGGACAAGCTGTAAACTCAAAGTATTACGCTGGTCCACATTATTTGTAACCGTCATTTTAAATGAAAAGACTTTAATTTTTCATCGACAAAAAGTAACACCACAGCATTTTGTTGATCTAACTAACAAGGATGGGACATTAGCTAGCCAATATGATAAAGGAATAACTTACTTTTTTGTTTATTTCTTTAGCACATTTATTTGAACATTTCCATCGATTGTACAAGCACTGAAAAACTGTTCAATCCCTAGTTCGTCTGGCATTTTCTTTTACTGTAAGAGATATAAAAACTCCCTTGCTTTTAACAGAGTGTTTCATAATTTCTAACAACGAAAATGATTTAAACTGCAACACTTTTATCATTCAACGAGAGCTCAAAATATCACAAGGATCCTCAAGAGATCAACAAAGACAAAAGAAAAAGATATGTGTATAAGATACTGTACATGGGATTCCAAGCTTTTTTATCTATGCTAAGAAGTAGTCTTTAAAAATTCTTCATCACACAGTGAAGTCAACATTCCGGGATGTGCCTATATTAGAAAATATAGGAGTTCTTCGAATGTATGTCAGGCAATCAGACTTCAGGACCAGAATTATTTTATAATGCGGAATATAATGTAAAATCCTGGGTTCGGTAAAATGTTTCAGGCATTCATGTGAAGGACAACAGAGCTTTCACTGGCCGATTATCATTATTATCATTATTATTAATAATTATATGAATTTAAGGGTCTAAATATCTAAAAATATGTATCTATATAGCAGGTAGTATCACTGTATTCCACTTTCTTTGTAAACATGGAAAAACAGATTCACAACGCGACGCTGTCACTGTGTAAAAAAAACGGTTTGAACACCCTATATTGTAATAAGCTGCTGAGCTAAGAATAAGAATGTTCTTGCTGTCAGAGGGGGTGGAAAGTGCCCGCGGTCATTTAATTAGTATTACAATTCGTACTGATTCCCTTGCGAAAATATGGACATAAGAATATTTGTGCATGGTCAAAAAATGGCATTAAGCACTTAAAATTAATATGGTCAATAATAGTAAACTGTAACATGCTGTAACAAGATCGGCTAAACTGGGAAGAAAATGCTTTCAGAGAAAATGTTTCAGGTGTGAAAACATAGATCCCCAATGCAATTTCAACCAAACCTGTTCCCACACACCCTGCCCCCACTGCCATTAGAATATACACAAAGCACTGAAATCTTTCAAGCTGATGATCAGGTGTTTCCGTCAACACCTTCCAGCAGCACTCCCGTGCCCAGACGAGAGAGAGAGAGACACAAGACTAGCCCGCCAGCCCGAGAGAGAGCGAGAGAGAAAAGAAAGACACCAAGGGGTGCGGAACTAGGGAACTATTTACATGGAAAATGGGCGATCTCCCCAGACTGTCCGCCCGTTTCACTGTTACCTGGATACCTCTTTATTTAGAACTCATTCTCCCTGCCTGTCTGACTTTTTTTAATCCTTTTGTGCCCGGATTGCAGCAGGTAAGATATTTTTCCAAGAAAAAAAGAGAAATTAAAAAAGAGAAATTTCACCAGAGCCTCTTCTCTTCTTGTGTCTAATTTTTAGTTAAGAAGTATTCAAGCAGGATTTTAGATGAAAGGCAGCGACCTCAATCAAGCCCAAATCATAATTGAACTCATTCAGAGCCTACATTACATTTTAGCGTTTCATTCTGAGCAGAAGACCCTCACACCTGAAGAAGGCTTATATTAGGCTCAACTAAACTCCATTAATATAAGTATCGAGTGGTATTAAATAAATACAGCTTTTTAGTATAGATTACGCTTTTCTAAAATCTATTTAAAAAATAAAAACGATTACAATCTAATCTTTCCACGTTTGATCCCAAAATACCAAGAAAAATACATCTAAATTGGGAGAAAGCTATGCTGAAAGTTTATTAAGATACTTAGAAGACAAAGATAACAATTTGTTGCATTTGTCTGATTGTGAATCAAAAACTACATTTAATTAAACACGCGTTTGCGATTTAAATCAAAAGTGGGGTAACGGGGACTCTCTCTCTCTTATTATCAACACTAGTTCAATTGTGGCTCTTCTCAGATTCTGTAGTTCAGCATTCAGGTAGATTGCCAGGCGAAATAAATACAGGTTTTTATAATATAATAACATAATATTATAGCATAATAACCACTTTTTATGCGCGAAACACGGGTGATTTTTCTTCCTCCCGATCAGTTTAGAAATCTGTGTACGCTGTAAGGTTTTTACTTCTTAATTAAACTTTTAAAATACACGTTTCGAATAGAAGCAACATATGCTGTTGTCTTCCTGGTATGTAGAACAGATCAGCAGGTCTTTTTTCCCCAGTCAGAGGGGCGTCAGATGGTGTCAGCCAATCACCATTCTGAAGCCGTACCATAATCTCTGGTATAGGGACACCCCAGAATTCTGTCTCATTTTCATTTTAGGAAATTATGAAACGCTTGGTTAAAAGCAAGGGAGACTGTCCGTTATAGTGGACATAAAAACAAGAGTTTGCTGCGGCGTTATTGGAAACCCAATTTTAACACAAATCGCCAGCATTATATCCTAGAAGACACAGACAGGCACCAGTGGAAGCGTAAAAGAAAATGCAGATGAACTAGGGATTGGAAAGTTTCCAAGTGCTTGTACAATTGATGGATTTATTCCTTTATCATATTGGCTAGCTAACGTCCTCTCTTTGCTAGTTACTGTACCTATGGCTGTGTTTCTGGCGGAGGAACGTAAACAGCTTAATTTTCGTGTTAAATTTTTTTTAATTAAAATTCATTCTATACAGCAATCGCATATTTGGGGACCGTTTCATAAAACTTTGATGCTTAAAAAGTTTAGAGAGAAATGGAAGACTGGTGTGTATTTTTCCTTCAAACTACCAAGACCAGCCATACACAGTACAGTTTACATACAGTAAAACATAGTTTATGTTCCTTAATTAATATAGTTTATGACCTTCAGATGCGTTATGCTCCTCTTCTTTTTATGCTCAGCTACTAAAATTTCCCTTTAGTGGTAAAATTTCATATAAATATTCAATACTAAGCAGATTAAAATGTGCACAGTAAAGAAATTAAATGATTAAATCTTTTCACTACCGACCAATGCACCACGAGTGCCCCTGTCGGTCATTTTGGCCAGCCAATCACTTACTGCGGTAGACTACGGTGGCTTGTGGGTAGTTGCGTGCGGTACGGGTTTGTACCGTGCATTTTGAATGGCTGCATCTGTATTAGTAACATGTTAAGACTTTTTTAGAGTGGGATCTACTGTACTTAGTAATAATTGCAAATAGAGTAATAAATTTGTCATAAATAACTTTGTTATTTAATTTATTGTTAATCGTATTATAATTCCAGGAATTTCACTTCTTCAATAAAATTCATATTGGCAGGGAAATTGCCTAAGCAGCTCGGTACAATTCTGTAGTATTTAAATATTTCGGTGAACATATATTACCACATATATTGAGCACAAGGACATTTAGCAGTAAAACAAGAAGCATTGTTTTGCCTTCTTCTATTTCATAATATAGCAGAAAATCTGCTATTGTCATTCGGTGATGGCAGTGTTAAGTAGAGAATGTAGTCAGTTGCAGTAATATTATAAATGCATATAAGTATAATATGAAACCACACCAACTTCATAAAAAAATAGTTCAAGCCATCTCAGGAGGAGCAAATTCAATTTCACATGTATGGACAGAGATTATTTTGCCAACCATTAATGAAAACAAACAACAACAGTACAAATGATAGGTTTTAGGCAGTCTGTTCTCAGGAGAATGTTTTTATTGCAGATTTCAACCTATGATTAATAAATACATACTGTAGTAAAGAAAACTTTGTAGGATAAAGAAACTGTGTGTTAGAGATATGAAGTAATTGTGCTTTCAATAGCAGGATTATGCTCCCAAACACATTCCTCTAACTGGAAAATATTATCAGGAGATACCCGCAGACTAAATGAGGGAGAAGAACTGGGTTGTAACATTGCTACATTGTGAGATTCCTAATTCAGATGGGTCCTCCTCTCTGCTTTGTGTTGTCATTGTTATTCCCTCATTAACAAAAGCTCAAGCCCCCAGTCAGGAGCCCTGAGTGCTCACTCCATAGTTTATCATGCCCTTGGCTGCGGGGAGCTCCTTCACTGCTGAACGCACTCCTCTCACAAGCCACTGACACTCCTAACCAACCAGACATGAGGAGGGGAAGCTATGATGATGTTGCAACTCCAATCAGCCCTGTAAGTACTTATACAACATGCATACTACATGTTTTACATATGGTCTCACATAATATATGTATCAGGAGAGATATACCTAAAAGAGATAACATATTCACTTTTCAATTTATTTCCTTTTGTTTTTCTGAGTCCTGCAATGGCAACAAATCCAGGCCAGTACAGTAGACTGTACCATGTACTGCTCTATGTATGATAACGATGCAGAATTACCTTTGTTTAAGCAATCGTTCAGTAAACCAGTGGAAAAAAAAAGATCTAATGCCAGACCTGCTTTTCCTCACTTGTGGTTTTCGGTTGGAGGTTTTTGCTGTTGAGTGTCTGAGGCTGTGCCTGGTTCACTGAGTTCAGGGAGAGGGTGATTAGCGTACACTATCCTTTGTTAAAAAGTTACTTGCTTTATTGAGATAAAATAGAAGACAGAAAAATGATTTCCATTCATTATGGATATTTCCATTATCATACCTGATTCATTTTATTGTCTTTATAGAACTTTCTGTAACCTGTTAGGTGATATTTCCTTTTAAGGTCTGAAAGTCAAGTGCACCCAAGAAAATTAATATATTTTTTGTTTTCCTACAGTTGTGTTACATTTTTAAGAGCCATCTTTCTTAAAGACTAAAAAGATTCAGTTATTTTATTCTGTCAGTGTAGGACATTCCTTTAAATCCCAGGGACTATTCTATTTATTTGTTGTTGATTTTTAGTATTGCCATTATATATTCTTTTTGTCATTCAAGCCATTTATAAATTACCATTTGAAATCTCCTTTTCCTCCTTTGTGTATGAACAGAAATTAACAGAAAATTAATTTCTGTTATTATCTGAACATGTATAAAACTATATGCAATAAAGTCAACCACAAATACCTACAAGTACTTAATATTTTAAGTGAAAAACATATGCTATATAATTTTTACAAAATAGAGAAAGCTGTTTGTAAGTAAATGTGAGAATAGGGGAAATGGTATTTTTGTTCTCTGGTGCAGCACTGTTAAAAACCTGACTGACAGAGTCAAAACTTGACAAGACAAACAAATAATTATTAACATTGGCATTTATTAACATTAAAATAGCACAACCACACAATAGGTACACTATAACACATGTACAAATCAATGCATTCCAGAGGCTTAAATCCTACAGACCTAGAAACCCAGAAATCTTGCTGAAACCACTATGACAAATGAAAGACGTATCCTGTGTCCTAATAAACGAATACGGCTCAGAATTAAATCCCCCTCTCCACAACATCGATGCCCAGAAGTGAATGGGAATCAGTGTCACATGGCAGAAGTTTTGAGGAACAGGGGGATTATAGTGATGTCCTTTTTCTCTGTATCTTCTCTGTTTCTTTCTTTCCCTTCATTCTTTTATATCTCTGTCTCTGCATTTATACTGTGTTCCATGGCTGTTGAAGGTTCTAACGCTCTAACTTGAAGTTAATTAACCAGTGTATATCACCAAAAGTCCCCTTTGATTTTCTGTGTTTACTGTACCTGCTCTTTACACAGTTAGAGCTAGGCAAACACCTCTACTATGCCCATTGTTTAGGTTTTCTGGGTAAAGCCTTGAGTAGTGCAACCAGGGAGTGAACTTGATTTCTCAAGTTACAACGTATCATCTCTGTGTGGGCAAGCTCTGCAGTGGATTAATAACACCTCATGAAATTGAATATATACTGGGGCCAGTTAAGACTGAATAAACTATCTGGTTAGTTTTAGCTAGGAGAGAATTAGAAAATGGGTTTGGTTTGAATTATTATAAATTAAAAAAATAAATGCTGTATGCTTAAACCACATTGGTACATAAAGAGGAGACATTGCTGCAAAAAGGTCCTTTGTGGTTCATGAAAGGGTAAAAAAATAAAACAGATGTATCCTGAAACAGTATTTGTTTTGGACAACACATCTACACTGTTGTGAATTAAGCATAACTAGTACAAATACAGTACACAGTACACTGCAAGTTTATACAGATTGCCTTCTAATCTGTATTCTGATTCAGTTCATATTACCTATAAACTCTTTTGAACACCATGTCTAAACACCAAAAATCCCCAGGTGCCCTAGATAAAGTCAGCAGGCTTGAAGTGTGTTCTAGTTACCAGCAGGGGGCAGAGTGTAGCATCCCAGTCTAGGAAAAAAACAACAGAGCATGACCTTGAAATGGAAGTTGGCTAAAAATATTAATGTAGCTTACTGTGTGTGGAAGGGAAAGATGAGAAAAAAACATCAGACAAGATGTTGTTTAAGACATAGGTCAGAATATTTCTGTCTACAATTTTTTTCCTATTTTTAGTTTAGCTGACTGGTAAAAAATAAAAAAAATATATAAATATTTTATAAAGTGATTTAAAAACTTCAGTTGGGAATGACAACATTTAATATACCCATACATCCATTTTTTATTCACCTTATTCAATAGAGTTGAAGGGAAGCTGGAGCCTATCCCAGCAAGCAGTGGGTGCAAGGCAGGAACATTTATTACATTCTCCATTTAAATCCTTAAAAAGACATTTGAGTGTTAATACGTGATATATCATTTTTGACAGTGCTTTGGAACACATAAACACATACTGTAATAAAAAAATAGACATAATTGCACTTTATCTGAACCACTGAACTGGATGTTCCGATGTTCCAGGTCACATTTTTTTAACCTTTCTAATTATAGAAGTGAACCCTGATGTGAGTGGCAAACAACCCCACCACCCCACTGTCAATATCAATTAAGCTCCTTGTTTAAAGTCAGAAATATCACCCATTGCAATAGAGTTTCCCATATGTTGGTTTATAACTTATCACCTCTATTTTCTCTTTGGTAATCTTTGCCACCATTGTATCCCACCTCTCTGAATCAGGTTCCCTAATGTGATAGACCCTTACAGTAGTTCAGGTGGGTAGCTGCGTCAGCATGCGTAGGCTGCAAAGGAATAAGAAATAGTTTTATTCCGTGCTGAAAAGAGAAGAAAGAAATCACAACGTTTCGGCCGTGGAGCCTTCATCAGGTGTAAAGGCAATCTGAAGAAGGCTCAACAGCCAAAATGTTGTGTTTTCTTTCTTATCTTTTCAGCAGGGAATAAACCTATAACTTGTTCCTTTGCAACCCTTACAGTATCCAGGCAAACCATTGATACTGTACATCAGCCCCAATGTAAACATCACAGAAAAATTCTGTAAAGCACCTGGTTGAATTAAACCAATTTCATAAAGGTAAGTTTATATCTGGAGGCAACATTCTGTGACAAGAGAGCAATGCTTAGCTTACTCCCATAATTTGAGCTGACAGACAGCTGTGTTTTTATTAATGTGTAGAACATCATTTTAATTAATACTGACACTCTTAATAATAGAAATATCAACATTAATGTCATAAATAACTTTTTTTCTTGTTTTGTAGCTAATGACCTTTTTGTTTTGCAAATTAATCTGCAGACTCTAAAACAAACATTGGGGACATTGTATTTCAGTATGTATATTTTTCAAGAAGGCCAGAATATAAAAAGAGTTCTGAGTTTACAAGATGTTGACTTCTGCTTTTGGAGATGAAAGCTGCTGAATTTCATCTACAGAATGAACATTGGAGAAAATCCAAATCAAGTTTCAGTCAGACAGTTTGGAGGTGATTGGATGTAAAGTGAATTGATAAGAGATTTAGTGGAAATGGTGCCACAGAAAAAGCAAGGCAAGGCATTTAATAAGCAATGTTACTACAACACATGAACTGGTATACAGTAGATCCAGAATGAGAAAGCCCTTCCTTAATTGGTTGGAAATTGTCTCACAGGGAAAAAATGTGTTGCTTTTAAAATTGATCATTCTTGGGGAATATTTGGGCATTAAAACTTTGGATGCTCATCATAGCATCCATAGCACAGCATCATAGCACAAACCTACAAAGACATTATTTCATGGTCCACACTAATTATGTCTTTGAAGCTTATCTCCACCTCAAATTGAATGATCTTCAGTAATTTAACCAATATACTTAGACCAGGGCACCACAGCCAGATAGTTAAGAGAATAGTTTGGTACTCAGACCTAGAGAGGAGATTTTCTTAGGAACGGGAATAGATAAGGAGAATAATGTAACCTGCTACAACTTGAGGGAAATCTATTGCAAAAGAAACAATACAGAAATTCCAAAACATATAATTGAGCCATGCATTGTACTACACATATAAAGTCACAAACAAAAACATTCTAATAGTTAAAAAGATACTGTAGAAAGAATATATACAATTTATAACATTCCTAATTGTTCTAAAATTGTTACTCCTTGTCTTGCAGTATTTCAGGAGAAAATTAAAATGCTAGTTGAGTGGAGGTTTTGGCAAAAAAGTAACAGAAACCCCAAAATGCAAATTGTTGACATAATCTGTATACAGGATGAGATACGATTTCACAGGGTGCAATGTTTATCATCAATTTCTTAACACAGATGGTTAGACTAGTTCTCGTTTCTTGGAAAAAGTTGCACTGAGCAACACAAGTCAGGTGACATCTGTGACAAAGTCGTTCAGATGGTGTGGATAATCCTAATTTAAAAATATTGTTTACCTGAATACTATATATAATTAAAGACATTTGTGTCAAGTAGGCTTTCGATGCTTTTAATTTGAAGCAGGTAAAGTACAGTACTCTACTGATAAATTAAGGTAAGATGGGTCAAATTATTAATTTGAATCTGGGGCAAATGTGTTCACTGTGCATGTGAGCTTTAGCCTTCATGAAACAAGGAAACTAGGACACAGTAAGGCATGTTTCCAACTGGCAATTAAGACCCTTGGTTAAGTTAAGAGTGTGAGCAAATGTGAGTTTAATAAGGGTGTACAGTTTTCTTTTCATAACCTGGCTACATTGCGTCCTTAAGCAATATTATAACAATCAATTTCTTTTTTTTGTTGTTGCCTGAAACACAGATGCTCACTGTTAGTTGTTTCCTTTAATTAAAGTAATGACGTTTTGACGATGCTTTTGATAAACCCCATGATTGTGTTGGGTGTAGATTAGCAAATAAAAAATATTCTGAGACTTTTGAGGTAATAAATTACACATTTTAGTAGGACATATAAAAGTTATTCTTCCATTCAGAACAAAGAAAATGGATTTCATGGTCATATTTGTACCATGGTAATACATATGAACAGTGACTTCAGAATGTATTCTCGACCTCTGAACAATTGTAAATATAGTTGTCTTATGATCACAATTTTGAATGTATTACAATTATTTTTCCCGTGATTCATACAACATATGGAACAATTTTAACAATTTTAAAAAATGTTTAGATTATGTAAAAAAAAATATTAAAAATGAAAACTGAAGTGATTACCAAATTATACACCTCCCTCAGTTTGAAGAAGCACCTGTCACAACGATTACAGAGTTGAGACTTTGTGGATACAGTATATCAGTATCAAATCAAATCTGTCTTTTGCTGACTAAAGTAGGGTCTTCTTAAGGATTTGCTTGTGTTTTGCTGCATTCATTTTTTTATCTATCCTGAGGAAAAATTCCCCCAATCCCAGCCATTGAAAAACACCCCTGTAAGATGATGTTGTCACCGCCATGCATCATAGTAAAGATTGTGTTAGTGTATATTGGTGATGAGCAGTGTTCAGTTTGTCCCAGGCATAGAGCTTTGCATTTAGGCCAAATCTTTCAATTTTTATTTAATCAGACCAGAGACATTTACATGCCTTCTTGCAAACTCCAAACATGCTATTAATTTCCCCTAGCTTGTCTCCAGTAGGTTCAATCTGTGTAGTGCTGCAGAGATTGTTGTCCTCTCAAAGGTGAATGCTTTCTGAAGGCATTGTATTTGATTTGGGTGCATTAGATAAATCTGTAGACTGCAGACAGCTGAAGTAATATTCTTTGCTTATTAAAATTGGCAATGAATCAATCAGCACATGAATAATTGCTGGTGCTGCAGTTACTCCTGTTCTCACCCAGTATGTCCCTTTTCTCTAGAATGTTTTCTAGAGCAAATTCAATTTAATGTGAGGCAGTTTACCTGAAAACACTTAACAGCAGGCTCTCAGCAGTCTAATCAATATCTTATGTACTGTAAGTAAATTGTATAGAATAAAGCAGCAGAGTTCAATTGCTTTGAAAAGGTAGGTTTAAATTCAATACTAAACAGTTATCTTATGCAGACATACATCACTGTAGTCTGGTAGAGAACAAACAAAACAAAAACTTAATTTGTATATCATTGGAAAAAATGTGTCCTTTGCATAAAGAGCAATTTAAAGTGAAACCTTTTGAGTTTGCAAAACAATATTTCATACCCCATGTAGTGTGTCATCTAAGACTAAAAGATGTTGAGAAGACTACTATGGAAAAATAAAGGAAAACAAAGTTTTTATGCCTCAAATTTTATTAGGCTTCATATTCAAAGAAAATCTCAGGCTTATTTATTTTGTGTGTTTATTTGTGTCAGTCATTTAGATGTTTAGACAACAATTTAGACAACATTCTGTTGGAAAAGCTGACATACTGTACAACCCCACTCCCCTTAACTCTTTACTCCAAAACATGAATGACATTTGATTAAGGCAAAAAAAAATAAAGTCCCAAATGTGCCTGGTCTAATAACTTTTTGAGGTAATATCACACCTCTGTGACTGCTGTGTAATATCCTGCTCAAGCCTATGGCAAAATCAGCCACGCAAAATTCAAAATTTAAATCGTATACCAGAAAGGTTGTTTTTTGTGATTGTCAGTGCATCTCAAAGTGCATGAATGCTGAAATGGCAGGATTTGTGACATTGCATGGAATTTTCAGATTTTGACCTTTGACCTGACTTGTGAGCCAAGAGTTCACCACAGCCTCCTAAGGAATGCACACTGCTGAATTTTACTTCCCACAGCTGCAGAGCAATGGTACCACAGGGAGATACCACCATTGTTCAGCGGCAGTTCTAACCTATTGTAAACCTATCTTTTACAATAGGTTTCACATGTAGCATGAGATCCCAACTTTTAAATTTCTGCAAATTCTTATATTTCTAGTTAACGATTCAAGAAAAAATAAAAAAAAAATGCAGAAAGATTACTGAACTTGTCTATGTTTGTTTCAGTTAAAGATGCCTTATTTCAATGTTATCCAATACATTTATTAAGCAACATTCTAATATAATAAGTGCATTCAGAAGGTTCCTTGCTTATTACGTTTTCTCTTGCTCTGTTATACATCACACTCATGTCTGGTTGTGACATCTGACTTCTTGAAGGAAGCATAGACGCCAGTTTCAATAACATGGCTGGTTGTAGACAAATCTGACCCCAACACTTTACTAATACAAGCCCTCTTAATGAGAAGCAAATAATAATAGAATTATTTAAACAGCGTACAAACTTAGTTTTTTATGATAGCCCTCTGCTCTGCACCCTGACTCCTGATGTTGTGAAAATGTATGAAGCGAAAAGGTTTAAAATTTGTTACTTTTCATGTGAGATAGCTCATCTCATTAACTAGATCTATATGTGAAGGTTGAAGTAATTTATTAAGAGTTAATGAAAAGTATCCATGTATGCTTAGTTTTTGTTTGTTTCTATATTACTTGGCCTTTTAGCCTTTAGACAGAACACTCCCCAATGCACCAAATTTGCTCTTTCAGTCAGCACTTATAATCTGTTGTGGTCTGCACTTCTCACTTAGTATTATACAGTATATGTGTGTTGGGGAATATAAATTAGTCAAATGGTCACACTTATACCCAACTGCTCCTGTGGATGATTTTCATTTTAAAAGAACAATAAGGTCATAAGCATTCAAACCAATAACTATAACATTTACAGCTGGTATGCCAGAAGACACTGTTAATTCTAGATTGGGATCTGAATATCTATATGTTGAGCAACGTCTATGTACTCTAAAAGCCTTAAACTTTTATGATTTGTTTTCAGCAGATTTTAGTTACTTAGTCACTTTCAGTTGCCATGGGTAACAAAAACATGACTGAATAAGACTTAATATGTTACTAGGAAGTGAATAACTAAACCAGGCCTATATTTTCTTGGTAAATGATAGTGTCTTTTGCAATCTTCATACCATTTAATTAGTACAGTAAGTCCTGTTCTTGTATGTTTTTATTAATATGGGACTAAATTGACAATGCATAATTCTAAACACAATAAAGAAAAAAAGCTGTTGTATCCTTTATACCTTAAGCCACCCTTTTGCCCCATCCTCAACACAGTTCTCAGATAATGAAAATAAAACACCCTCCCTCCCACTCCCTCAGGTGGCCACCCCCTTCCCCAGTACCCTGAAAAAAATAAACCTGTGAGCGAACAATTTCGTTGAGTTTATTAGTGCTTTTGTGTCATAAGCTGCTACTTCCCTGGATTACACTTTTCCTTCACTGGCGCCATGGACCCCAGCAATAGAATAGACAGAACCATAAGAACAATGTCTAGAAAGGCAGAGGCCCATTGGCACCAGGGAAGGGAGTGTGGAGGCTGCCAGCTGAGAGTAATTATTCATTTAGAAGCAGTCATGCCAGTCAGTTATACTCTTTTCTACAGTATTGAGAGACTGAGAGATGATTGTTATCATTTGATAACAGAACCAGAGGAAAGCAGGGAACAGTCTTCGTCTTTGCTTTACAGTGGTTTACAAACAGGTTTCCAAAAGAAAGTCACAAAGTGGATATTCTCACATCACAGGAAAAATATGTCCATTGGTTTCTGTGAAAATGGAGTACACTTTAGGGTGTCAGTAATGTGCTTTAAAAGGTCTAAGGTCTGTAGAGAGTTAAATAAATTCTGTTTATGATATTGACATGAGCCATCTGATGGACAGGTTTGTGAGAGGTGTGATTCAAATTAAACTAGACCTTATCATAGGAAATACTTCAATAACAACATGTTATCTCATGTTCATTTAAGGCTTTGAAAATCCTGATAGCCACTAAAAGATAGTTTAAGCAATCTGAGAGAGTCAAGCAAAGGTGATTTATTTTAGAATAAGAAGCACATTTTGAACAAAAAACAAACAAACGGTATGACTTCTTGTTCTAATGAAAGATAAAACTGAATTCCACTCAGCAAGTCTTTTGGTTCCACTAGTATGCAGTCAGGGTATTATGAGTGGTGAAAGGTGATGACAAGAGAAACAGTGTTCTTAAACTACTACATGATTAATCAATACACTAATTCATGTAATCACAACTGTTTTAATCATAGCAGGGACAAAGATGTAAAGAGTGCAGCTGTAAGTTGCATAACTGCTTAGTTCAGCTGAAGGTACTAGGTTATATCAGTGGCTTTGTCTCAGCGTGGAAGCCACCGATAAAACACGCTTGACTGGGGACATCTGGGTCCCACATTTGAAATAAGCCACCAACATTCAATTAGCACCCTCCTTATCCTGCAACACGAACTGACAACTTGGTAAAACAGCTACAGCATTCTGTTAGTAAACACAAAAACTGAAGTCTTTTGAATTCAGCTCTTCAATAATAGAGGCTGCAATTCCATTAGGCAGAACAAGTCATTATTGTTTTTGGGCACTGAATGAATGCCTGAATGCTCCTGTCCCAGTGCTCAGAATCAAAGAAGGGCTGACATGATGCAGAAGTGGGATGATGATAATAATGAGGATGATATGCTGCCTTGTAATTGCTAGGAGAACCCGGTGCTCAAGGCAGAAGCCTTATTGAGCCTGACACATGAAAAGGGATTAGCTCTGTGGTGTCTAGGACCCTTAGTGGAAAATCAGCTCTGCTATGCCATTCTGTACCAAAATAACAGACACGAGCCATATTAAAACATTTCCGAATAGAATCAAGGAACCTGAGAGAGTTCAGAAATGGAAAGATCACACTGAAATCCCACTATATATGCCTCACACACCTTCAGATCCAAATATAATTGATGGAGCTTAGAAGCCACATGAGGAACCCAAACGATTCTGAAGATAATGATTAACAAACTTCCTGCACAAGAATGCAGTAAGCACAGCTGATAGATAAACCCAAATATGTGCTGACAGAAGTAATCAACTGTACTGTAGCTAGCAGATCAGGCATGTGATAATTAAATCAATGCAGTTCCTGTCTAAGTTAGCTTTGTTGAAAAACATTTTTGCTGACTATTTAAATACTACAATGTGGTAAATAACTAATGATTTGACAGAAAAAAATGTAAATGAAGATAGCTTTATACAGTATTTCCAAACTCAAATTTGAGCTCAATACAGTTGTTAGATGTAGTAAGTAATACAGCAATGTATTGATATGAAAAAGATAAACCTTACTTATTTTCTTCTCTTAATATCCAACAATTGCATATGATTTTAAAATTCAGTTGCTACAAAGTGTACTGTCCAGGGATATAATTATAGTAATATAAAAACACCTTAGCAATGGTTTACTGCTTCACTGGTGAGAACAAATCTTGTCAGTGTTTAAGGAACACCTTACCTTTATTAAACTATTAATGGCAAGAAAAGATGGTATGGTGCCACATGTTACTAGAGACTGCAGGTAATCATTTATCCATGTGACATCCGTGTTGCAGTTCTACAGCTTATAATGCAAAACAGAAGTTGTCTGACTTTGAATGGTTATCTGGCACAATCTAGCAATGGAAAGCTGACAGAGTGTATACTAAATAGAGTGCTGTGTACAAGACACCTGTCTGTGTGGGATGAGTGCATTTCACACTCCTCTGCTCTCCGCCTTTAAGTTTGTTTACTTAAGAAAGTGATAGGACTCTAGTTCTGACTGGATCTGGCTCCGGCATTGATCTGGTTGCTCTGTCTCTGAACCTATTCAAGACACCAGAGCTCAGAGAGCTTTGATTTAAGAAGGCTTATTTTCTTTGGATGATCTGAAAAAAGGAACCCTGGTAGAGATTATAGCCCAGTGTGTGAACGCGTCTGTAAAGTGGTTATCGCTGTTCTTTTCCAGTATTAACAGTGAAACACAAACTAAAAGACACAAGTTAAAACTATGTGGGATTGCATTTAAATCTGAGAACATGAGGAAGGAACATCTTTACATAAAAGATTGTAGGCAAGCTAGAAACATAGATACAAGACGTATACTGTCTTGTTCTGTAATCATATCATGTCCACAGCAGAATCACTGCAGATAGAAAGAGTTCCTGTGATTCAGCCTGACACAGGCCAATAAAAGGATCTGCCAGTGCCTTGTAGACCAGAGATCCCCAAGGTCATTTCAGCCTTGTTCTGTACAGGGGGGAGGTTCTGGCAGCAGCTGGACTCATGGTGTAACCTGAACACACAGCCTCTGAGCAGACATTACCACTCAATCACACCTTCAAAAGATTATTACAGGAACCAAATCCCTCTTTAATGCTTCATTTCATCCTCATTGATGTGAAAGACCCAGAAGTGTTTCAGAGTCCGATTTTGCTTTCTGACTCAGACTGGATGATTTCAGTATCCTCATTATAGCTCAGACAGAAAATGCCAAGGCATAGCAGACATTAGCTTTGGTCCACCTTCCACTTGGTCTTTGAAAGGCCAGCTGCACGTTAACGCTCATGGATCTTTGGGAATTTACATGACCTTCTCATTTATAGTAGATATCTATTTTAAAGAGCTTTTCAATTTACTTAAATCCATTAAACTTAGCTGTAAAGACAGACCTGTCTTCAGTGACCCATGTTCATGTATCAGACATTAAGATAGCTGAGTTACTTAAGCAACACAGAATAATTTAAACACAAACCCCCAATTTAGATTTTAAAAGTTAGAGTTTTAGAAACTTAAAACTATGAGAAAAACGAATCTCGTTAATAGATCAATACAGGGCTCAACTGTGTAACTAAGAGCTCAGAGGTAATGACAACCAGCAGGTACAGTATGTGGGCCACCAGGACTAGGGCTGAAAAACCCTTATAAGTGTTATTTAACTACTTCAGAATTTTGGTTTCAGTTGAGTTATTTACCACTGAATTAGCTTGAAGGGAATGATTGTTTTCCCAAAATAATCTCTTTAAAATAATATGTTATTCAAATAAAAGACAATAGAAAGCACTGTTTGTCTTGGTATTCCTTAGAACACTAGATCAGAACAGACTCCAGGACTGGAGTATCTGCAGCTTTTCTAGGTCTTTTTAAAGCACAGATACCTGGGAGAAGACCTGGGAGGAGATGGTAAATTGGCACCCGAAGAAAGCTCCACGGCCAAAAACATCGTGTTTTCTTTCTTCTCTTTTCAGCATGGAATAAACCTATTACTTGTTCCTTTGCAGCCTACGCATGCTGACGCAGCTACCCACATGAACATAAAACATTGCCACTTATACCTTAATAAATGCATCTATTGTCATTCTGTCAATTGTATCAGTGTGGTATTTCTGCTGTATTTGTTTATGTGTGCTCAGTACTCAGTGAATGACTGAATGTCTTTACTTTTTACCTGGAGAAACAAATGTGAAGCTAATGTTCCCTTTTGTTCTCTATACCAGCTGAGGAGTCTGGCACAAAGACGCCGCTCAGCCCCTGCGCTGGTCCTAGGCAGAGTGCTGGGCAAGTCCTGGTCTCCTGTCAGGTAGGCCTGTTCTTCCAGTCGGTCTCACAGTCATGTCTACATCCATTGTCAATGCCTTCCATAGTCCCTACAGCACCGAACCAGCTCCCTTCAAGATGATGCCAGCAACTCCTTTAACATGCAAACCAATTTTTTAACTAAATAGTTCACAGCAATATGGCATCTGGCTTCTATTGAGCTCCTCTTAAAAACTTTCAAGACAAAATATACAGTAGTTAGCACATTGGCGCCAAGGTGTGCCTTTGTAAAGCTAGTCCCAGGTGGTTGACACCTTCCTCCATGCACAATCCTGCTGATGAGTCTGCAAACCTGGTGTGAGTAATAATGGGCCCTTGATATTTATCACAGGTCACACCTCCAGCTGTGCTGTAAATGGAGGGGTCATCTGCCAGCTCTGGGATTATTTGTTGTTTTTTTTGTGAGCACCTTCACATAAAGTATAAAGAAAGCAAGCTGTCCTTTTCTGTTATTTTATGAGCTAATCTGAATCATGACTTTGTGTTTTATACGTTTATTGCACCTTTCCGTCCCCTGGAATTAAATGGGGGTAAATTAAATGTGATTTCTGTTTAAAATGAGTAAACTAGAGAGCATTCTTGTGTGTCAATCTCAGCTGGGATTAGAAAAGTTAGTCAGCTCTTTTTTACTGTGATCAAGAATAGAAATGGTCAAATTGAATTTAACCCCCTCCCCCCTGTTCTTGTAAATAACTCTGCTGGTAATTAACTCACTTGAGTCCATCAGTTAAGGACTCCCAGACACCGCTAGTGAGTGATAAAACTTGGAGATTGACCACACTATAGGGCCACTTTTCTGAATGAATTAAATACTTGGAAAGTACACTTTCATTAAAATAATTATGCCATAATATCAGCTAAAATAGAAATATTGAAAAGTTTATTGTATTCCTACTTTATAAATACAAAATGAGAAACACTAGAAGAGGCTATTTAAGAAAAATATATTGTTGTTTATATTGACACACCAAGTAAGCATTTGAATATACTGTATATTTTAATGTGTGAGGTAACAAGGCTTCATTTAGAATATTATGTACACTTTTGTCACCACATTACAGAAAAGAGCAAGCAGATTCCAGGGCTTAAAAAAAACTACACTGAAAAAAAATTATATGTATTAGTTTTGAACAGAGAAGACTATGTGAAGATCTGATACAAATTTTCGAAATTGCCAAATGCTTTGACAATGTGAAGCCATCATATTTCTTCAAAATAAACATGAACAAAAAGACTCAAGGAACACTTCTTAACCCAAAAGGTTATGGGGGTACAGAACAAGCTACCCGGTCAGTCCATTCTTTCAATGGCTGGACAAGATCTTCGGCTCAATGAGCTACTGTTAATAATAATTCCTTATACTACAATTGTGCTTTTCTGGACACTCCACTCAAAGTGCTTTTCAGATAATGTGGATTCACCTCCACCACCACCAATGTGCAGCATCCACCTGGATGATGTTACAGCGGCCATAGTGTGTCAGTACTCTCATCGCCATTAGCTGTCAGTGGGGAGGAGAACAGAGTGATGAAGCCTATTCATAGATCGGGATTATTAGGAGGTCGTGATTGGTAAAGGCCAGGGGGAAATTTCAGCAGGGCATTGGGGTAACACCCTTACTCTTTTCAAACCATACCCTGGATTTTTAATGACCATGGAGAATCAGGACCTTGGTTTTACATCTCATCTGAAGGACGGTGCCTTTTTACACTGTAGTGTAAAAAATCCAAAATGTTTGGCCATTAGGAGGACCTACACAGACCACATGGTGTGCACTCCCTACTGGTCCCTAAGAAGTCCCATTAGCACTTCTTCCAGCAGCACCACTAGCTTTTCCAGGAGGTCTCCTTTCCAGGTACTGGCAAGGCTAACACCGGCTTAGCTTCAGTGGGTTGCCAGTTGTGAGTTGCAGGGTGATATAGCTACTGGTTAGTAGATATAGCTTCTAACTACTAAATGAACTGCTCTTATTTGTAACAGTGCTTATGGTCTTATAATCCAGAGCTAACAACAAAAATCAGTACATCAGATACAGTACTGCAGCCATAGGGAATATTGTGTATAGTACAGTTTAATGGGAAGTACCACTAGTTAACAGGAAAGTAAAAGTTTGACCAGTGCTATCAGATGTTCTTTATAATGTATTTTTATTAATGTTTAAGAATGTAAATATCTACTTTCAGTTTATCTTTCATGCTTATGAGTGATAATGCTTGAAAAGGGAACGGTACATCAGAACATGTGCTGGTCACTGATTGCCTTATACTAGCACAATGACCTTTGATATTGGTCCTGTAGATACCAAACATTTATCAGATTATTTAGCTAAATAACAGAAAACTATTCAGTTTAAAATGTTTAGGTGTATGTACAATGCATTCTAAATTTTGCATCACGACTTAAAGGCTTTTTTAATGTGTGATTGGCACTACTTTAATCTCACATTATTTCACTCTCTTGGCATCATGTCTGAAGAGTCCTAACAATTTAAATTCTCACAGACTAGCTTTTGAGAGGGATCATTGAAGTTTAAAGGAGTTGCAAATACTTGGGTTGTGTTTTATGTGAGATGCTCTTTTTATTTATAATTTATTAATTGGTTGTGTTTAATGTACTTTCACCTATTTTTTCTAAACAAGCATTCCGAAAAAATAGAGAAGTAATTCTGTCCATGTGCTCGTTCAGTCTCTATAGACAGTGCTCATTTACAAAAGTTTTTTCTTATTTTTATATGAACCCCACAAAAACACACTATTTTCCAAGTGTGTGTTGGAAGAGGTTAACAAGTTCATTACTAAAGCTATTTTTGTGTCTAGTAGTCATTTAAGTTTGTTTGAATGTGGCGACCAGCATTGTGGGGGCAGAGTGTGCAAGCAAGATATGCATTCAGTGATTGACCTGATTAACATTCGAGTTAATAGAGTAAAATTAAAGTGCAGTCTCTTACTGATATTACAGTTTTGCTTAAAAAAATATAAAAAACAAAATATTAAGAGAATGGCAGGTGCACATAGATAAACAACTCCTGCACTAGTTGGCAAGCAGTGACAAGTCACTTTTTGTGAACCTGCTGCATTTTTCCTGTCACACTTTGAAACCACTGCTTCAGATCTTGCTTGCTGGAGTGTAATTTTATTTTGAACCCTCACTTATTCACCCTGTGAGCTGGTAGTTTTGTATACAAAGTAATTAATCACTTCTCATGGAGTGTATGTCAGAAAACTGAGCAATTTAAAGTGGCTGATAAAGAAAAAATAAAGAACTCGGACTGCTCCAATTCCATTTAAACATACTCTAGCTAGATCAGCATCATGAAATGAATCTTAGTGTCATAGATAGACTCAAAGTGGATGGTTGGATGGGTGGGTGAGCATCATCACGGAGTAGCTAGGAATTAAGAATGATATTGCTGATACTGTCTGTTACTTTAAAGTACCTTTAGACAAGCCTTTATTGTCAACGTCTTTATTGTCAACTTGGCATAAGACCAACAGTAATTAGATTATGCAAATAACAAAAATCGTCAGTCATATTGTGAAGATTCACAGCATTTTGAACTAACACGTTATCATTAACGCTAGAATTGGTTAGGGTTGGGATCTCTGTTTCTTCAGATTAAAAGAAAATACAGTAGCTGAAAGAAACCTTCCAGCTGTGCAAATCTGCATTGATTGCATAAATGGTGCATGTTGTGATGCACTACAATTATACTCTTAACCAAAGATGGTTCACATAGGCAGCTCCTGTCCTCTGAACTAGTAATAACCCTCCATCTTCCACTGGTTTTGCTGTCTATAAGCATAAGGTACACATTTATCTTCAAGCTACATCAAATCTGTTTCTATTTTAGCACACTGTTAGATAGCACGATAATGTTGTCTGTTTTGTGGTATAAACCAAAGCACTAAAAGCAGAGAATATTTCTAAACTTTATAACAATGATAAAAACAAAGTAGAAGACAGCAACTTTAGAAAACTCATATATAATTTGCCCTTCGAATAATGTTGGCTGAATAACATTGAAAGTTGATGAACTGTATTGTTCATTAATTGAACCTTATGCTAAACGACCATGCAGCTGCCACTCTGGGCATAAAAGCCTACAATGCAAACAAACTAATGCAAACAATCATATTATCATTTACTGTAGTATACAGAGCTGAAACAAGATATTTTTTTAGCAAATCAAATAATACTTTGTTAATATTACCAATAGACATTTTTGTATACTACATACAAACATAGGAAAGATTATGCACACGATTCATGGGTAACCCATTCATACATAAATAGATAAAAACAGTGTATGACTTCAGGTTCAAACCACTGTGCTACACTGTGCCACTGATTTTATGCTGTGTGTTGGGTTTCCATCTAGACTGACTCAGTCATGGTAAACTTTCTCACCTACAACACATACCAGCTCATCTCCCCCCACGATGCAGACAAGCTGGGGGTGGTCTGTAGAGACGTCAGACTGCCACTGACGCCAATCCCCCACACAGACATTTTCACATGGTCCACCCACCCTTGTAGGCCCACAAGCACATATCACAGCTGTAACGAATGTAAGTTTCTCAGGAGTAGGTGTTTGCCAGAGGTAATATATATATGATAAATATATATGATACATCATGTTAGACAAAGATATAGCATGATATATATATATCAGATATAACATGATATATAATAGACATAACATGATATATACTGTATCATGTTAGACTCCAATATTTTATGTTGTCTTAAGCATTACCCCAAAAGCTAAACGTTTTTCATTTTGGGCCGTGGTAGTGTGTGACATTTACCAATTGAAAATGGGGTAAATCAGAAAAGCCGATTAATTCTGGTGTTCTGGTGTTCGAACCTGCCCTCATTAATATTTGTATTTTGGAAATTGGATACACATTTCTCCATCCTGTTATCCATTAACTCTCAACCCTGCTACAGAGTTTAGTATACGTTTATTTATTATTATTGTTATTTGAAAGTTAGATGAATAGCCCACATTGTTGTCTGTCCAATAAATTAATTATATAGTTAATCAAATATCTTTCAATTAGATAGATTAGCTAATCAATTATTGAGCATAATTATTTTGTAATAATACATAATTATTAATATACCTGTAGTATATTCACTGGTTCTGTAAAAATGCTATTCTGTTCTAGAGCATGGATGCCCATTGGTAGGATCAAGGACTTTGGTCCAGGTGTAATTATAGGTCTCTTTAAACCAGAAGCACTTTAGAAAAGCTAACTTTTGGGAAAGATGTTCAATTAATTTAGGTCATCAAGAGATGAGCTAAAATAAAAACCAGGGACCCCATTTTTGCTAGAGCACAGTTGTGATTTACTCTTTGAATAAATGTAGTTTATGACTGATTTTCAAAAATAAAAGAAACAGAATTAGGCTTAAAAATGTAAGTGGCGAGGCTGTGGGTATTTTTCATTTAATGACTCATTTTCAAAAATAGAAGCAACATTAAATCACGTGTAAATCTAACTATGCATGTCTTCCATTTTATTTCTCTAGCCTAACATTCTAAAGCAATTCCTGGAAAGAAAAGCTATGTGTCCTTTTAAGATCTTGGCATTGTGTATCAAAACTTAAAGCCAAAGACTGTAGATCAGGAGGATTGTACCTCCAGTTCTAAAACACAAAGAGCAATTGTGGACTATTTTATACTGTACATAAATCATCCTGTGTCTTTCTGTGATCTCAAGACAATATCTATGTCTATGACAGCATCTATGTAATGCAGCTGGTGTACGTTAAAGCAGCTATTTATCAGAAACAACCTTCAGACCTCCTATCAAAAATGTCATGGTTTATGACATAACACAATCAAAATATAGGTGAATAGCAAGCCAAATTATCATTGAAAGACATCTCTAAGTCATATTAAGATTTTTCTATAAATTAGTAGACACACTTTAAGTGGTGAGAGCTATAAGCAGTGAACTTATTCTAGTTTTTGAGGGTTATTTAATGTTCAGTCATTCAGATATAATATTGCAGTTTGACTGCTTCTGGCAACAGGAAAACATTCACATGCTCCATGGTCAGGGCCATCACTTCAAATGACTGAACATGCTTTTATCACAAAAACAACTAATTAGTCAGAGGGCACTGTTTCCTCACAGTACCTTATTGTGCCATAATTCTGTTTTAAACAAAGCCTGGTAGCCTCCGGAAAGCAAAATGTTATTCTTTACAAACACAAGCCGATTAAGGCATAAATGTTTGCAGTGCTCCATTTATAAAAAAATAACCAATAAAAATCGTGTAAAAAAGAAAAGGACATTTTCATGACATGTCCTGTAATTGTCCTTTAATTCTGCTGAATTTAGAAGTTAATCCATATTGGGGAAAAATATGCTTTGACTACTTTTCTTGCAAAAATCTGAATGTCAAAGCCTAAATGAACAAAGGACTGCAATAGTTTTATATAGCTTATTTCAACACCGTGAAAGTGAGGATTATGTGCTGGTATATATGTACAGTATATGCAAAGTGGGAAAAGCCTCTTGCCTTAAAAATAGGTCACTGTGGATCAGTAGGGGGATTTCCTGGTGCACATTGAACTTTTTTCGTGTTTTTGCATAGATGCCTTTGTATCCGGGTAAAAATCAAGGCAGTTTCAGAGAGACAATAATCCCAATGAACACTTGGCACTTGTAAGTGAACAGCTGTGCACTGGTTAACCTGGAATAGCTGAGACAGGTTAAGAGATGACTCTGAGGTGAAAATGGCATATCGAAGTTTGAGAAATGACACTGAAACCTTGTTGACTTACTGAGATCAGTCAGGCTCTCAAGACATTTTCAGTTAATTTGATTTCAGTCTGTTCCTGCTTTAGTGTTTCTGTATAACTGGTAGAACAAGTTGCCAGTGTGTTTCCAGGAATCTTAAATGCAGCTCTCCAGATAACAAAATCTGGATCCTTTCCACTGAGGGAAATAAAATGCACGCAGCATGCAGCCTTGTGAAAATCACGTGGCTCTGCAGCGAGCCTTTAATCAAATTTGATGAACCTTGTTCATCCACATATAGCTGCAAATTTGACCTAAAATGGAGTAGGTAAAGAGAACCGCTTTGAAAAGTTTTTTTGGCATTGGAAAGCTGCCATCTGAATTTTGCTTTGCTCACTGTTATTTCAAATTTGGTTTTATTTGTTTTCTCATGCACATCTTGAGAACACAAATTAAGACAGGATGACACAGTGCCTTGCAAAAGTACTCAGCCACTTCCACAATTGTTCTGTTTTATTGAATTACATATGATGTTTATATGTTTTTAAATTGAATATATTATTTTAATTCTAACTTGAATGCTCAAATTGAACACTTGTAAGGGTAAAAGAAGTATTTACCCCCTTTTGCTATAACAAATATAAATTGGTTCTGGTGTACAAAACTACTGAAAAAAGGCCACATGGTAGACTAATCTCTGTGCAATAATAGTGGCTTAAAATATTCGGTATGAATTTACCCATCTGCCTTCAGTCAGGTAGTGAATATCAACCAAAGTTCAACTTTGAAGACCAAGGAGCTTTCAAAACAAATCAGGGATAATGTTGCAGAAAGGCACAGGTCAGGAGAAAGAAATAAAAATTACAAGGGCTTTGAATATCCCTTCATGCATAGTGTGGTCCATTCTTAAAAGGTGGAAGGTGTATTTTAACCACCCAGAGACTGCAGAGACTCTGTATTCTTTACATGGTCATTGGGGAGCCAGAGTCTATCCCAATAAGCAAAGAATGCAAGGCAAGATGGACCCTGGACAGGCAGGTGCAGGTAGCTGGAAAACGAAGCACCCGGCAGAAATCCACATGAACATGAGGAGAAGATAAAAACTCCACACAGATACAGATGCAGCCATTCAAAGTGCGCGGTACAGACACGTACCGGAGGTAATTGGCTATGGCATCGCGCATTGTGGCGCACGATGACGTGCGGTACCGCGGTACGTGATTGGTTGACCGACAGGGGCACTCGTGGTCCGTTGGTCTTTCGTAGAAAGATTTACAGTAAACGTCTTTACTGTGCCCGTTGTAGTATTGAATATTTATATGGAATTTTACCACTGAAGGGAAATCTTAGTAGCTGAGCATAAAAAGAATAGGAGCATACTGTAACGCGTGTGAAGGCCATAAATGATATTAATTTTGGAACATAAACATACAGTATATGGCTGGTCTTGGTATTTTAAAGAAAAAATACACACCAGTATTCCATTTCTCCCTAAACATTTTAAGCATCGAAGTCTTTAACTAACGAGATACTGGAGTCAACAAGCATACTTTTAGAATTTGATTAAAAGGGAATATAATATGGAATCGCGTATCTAAAGAAATTAATAATGATATAATTATATTCATGTACCGCAACACGAGAATAGTACACGCTGTACATTGTCTGTTGATAATGTTTCTGTAGTGCTTTTTCAGCACTCTGCATGTGACCTTGCTGGTGGTGCTGTGGGTTAGGTTCCTGACTCCCATGTCACACAGTGTGTGATCGAATCCTACTGGAACCATGACTTTTTTTTTAACAAACATTTCTTTGAAAAAATGAAACGTTTCCCTTGGTCAGAGATTAAATAAAACCTCACTCGCACCAAACAAATTTATATTTCTAAATATCACAACATGATCGAATTTAAGTTATTTTAATAACAATGAATAGTCACCTATGCGTTACAAAATAAACATTTATATTGATTTGAATTGCGTTTTGATTTAAATCGTAAACGCGTGTTTAAATATATGCGTTTTTTGATTCACAATCAGACAAATGCAACATAAATTGATATCTTTGTCTTCTAAGTATCTTAATAAACTTTCAGCATAGCTTTCTCCCCGTTTAGATTTATTTTTCTTGGGATCTTGGGATCAAACGTGGAAAGATTAGATTGTAATCGTTTTTATTTTTTAAATACATTTTATAAAAGTGTAATCTATGCTAAAAAGTTGTACACCAACTGCTATAAAGATATATATTGTAAAACTTTCAGGTTCGGATAGGACAGACACGAGAACTCAGACTTGCGGAGTTAAAGCAAGTTAAAGCCTTGATTTTATATATCACCTTTAAAAGTGGAATCTCAAAGCAAAGTAAATACCCAACACTGACTGTACCCATCTGTCATGCTAATAAAGCACCTTGAATTGAATTGAATTGAGGGAGAGAGGGGGAGAGGGCGAGCGAGAGAGCCAGGACAGACAGGCAAATAAGATACACTCCACAGACATTCACAACAGCGACATATCATAAAACGTTTGCACATATAGTTAAGTTATTACTTGGTTTTCAAAATGCAATGAAATACAATATTGTTATTGTTGCTGTTATTGTTGTTTTTATCCTGTAAAGCGTTTTGAGAAGCCACCTTTAAAGGCGATATATAAAAGCGCTGATTCTTATGGAATGTGTTCCGCCGGGGATTCAAAAAATTTATTTTTTTTAATTGCGTATCTAAGGAAAATAGCAGTATAACTTTGTTCATGCACAAACAGTGGCATGTTACATTATTAATTTGGGTGTCTCCTCTTGCCAGAAAGCTCTAAATTGCATTTTGAGTGCGGTTTTTGACTTTTTCTAAATTGCAACCCATAAATAAAGCTGATACAGTTTAGACTTATTTTAAACTGTATTACAGCAGCACAATGGACAATGCAACATAAATTGCAAAAATGCACTTGGAATCTGTCCAAGCCCTACTTTGTCAGGCATTTTCTTTTACTGCAACGGACATAAAAACTCCCTTGCTTTTAACAGAGTGTTTCATAATTTCTAACTACGAAAATTATTTAAACTGCGACACTTATCATTCATTCCATTCCATTCCATTATCAGTCTTCCATTTCTCCCTAAACATTTTAAGCATGAAAGTTTTATGAAACGGTACCCAAATATGCGATTGCTGTATAGAATGAATTTTAATTTTAAAAAATTATTTAACACGAAAATTAAGCTGGAAATCTCGCCCCCTTCTACTTTGAAAATACCTGTGAAACCGGTTTAATTCATCACAGCCAGCACTCCTGCAGAGAGGGGGGTTGTACTCGTTAATGTCTTAGCTGGAACACATCATTATATCTCATTTTGTATTTCTATAAAAAAAATCGTTTGCCCAGCCACTATTGTTGTTATTGTTTTTATCCTGTAAAGCGCTTAGATTTACTTAGATTACTTTTTGATACCATCCTTACACAAAGCAGAAACTTCTTGTATTTTCCGATGACATACAAGTGGAAAGATTACAGATTTTAATCATCTTTTTTCTGAAACAAGGAAAATCTGATCATGTTTCTCTATAACAATAATAAAAAACTTTATTTTACATATCACCTTTAAAAGTGGCATCTCAAAACAATACAGTAGATGTAAACCACAGATTACAAAGTAAATACCCAGACAAACGCAAACGCGTTTTTAATAAAATGATTTTATTCATTCAGCAGAGAGAGAGCGTAAAACCTGGGTGTAACAGCTGTTCCTTTTTCTGATCACTCGCTCTCTGGATAAACGTCTCGCCTGTCCTGTTCTTTGTTTTCCTAATTTGCCGATTATGCCTTCTGTGATCCACTCCTGCCCTCACGCCTAAAGAAGACTATTTTAAATTTCTTTGCGCGGTCCATTGTGCAATTATCCCTTGTATGTGCTGTCCTTAAGGTGATATCACATAAAGGTGATATATAAAATAGTGTTTTTTTATTATTGTTATAGAGAAACATGATCAGATTTTCCCCAGTTCAGAAAAAAAGTGTGTTTTTTGATTCACAATCAGACAAATGCAACATAAATTGATATCTTTGTCTTCTAAGTATCTTAATAAACTTTCAGCATAGCTTTCTCCCCGTTTAGATTTATTTTTCTTAACTAGTATACTTTAGATCTTTTTTTCTGAACCGGGTCTGGCTACTTAAGGACATTCATTTTCTTATTCTTAAACCACTCCAGTGTAGTTTTGGCCTTGTGCTTTGGAAAAGTGTCCTGATAAAGGATGTATTTTCCCCCTGTTTTGAAGCAGGTTTTACTTACTAAGATTTGCCAGGATTTTGATCCAGCTACGATCCAATCAGTCTTAAGAAGCTTCACAGCACTATAAAAAAATATTTAAAAAATCCTGCCACCATCATGCATGACAGTAAGTGTTGGCCAATTGATTAATGCACTGTACTGGGTTTGTTTAACATGTAATATTTTGCATTCAGACCAAAAAGTTCCAATTTTGTCTCATCTGGCCACACTTGTATTATCACATAGGTGCTGTGTTGCAAACCCCATGTGGTATTTGAAATGTTTTCTTCTTCAGTTTTTTTTCATTGGGGTGATCAGGATCCCTTTGACCCTAGTCTATTTTCTCCCATCTTGGCCACTAAACTCCATAATCCTTTCAAAATTGCCCATGGCCTCACAGTGGCCTCCCTAACCAATTTAATCTTTAACTGGCTACTCAGTTAGCTGGTACAACATGATCTGTAGAGCGTCTGGGTGTCTTTCACTTAATGATCAACTTCACTATGCTCAAAGAAATATTAAGGGTTTTTTAAATGTTTTATACCCTTATCCTGATCTGTGCCTTTTTTCTTTTGAGTGTGTGGAGGAAGCTGTGTATGTAAGACATATTAAATTGCTGTTTCAAAATGCCACAGCTGCAAGCTATAAAGCAACAAAATGTGAAAACTGTGAAAGGGTCTGAGCTCTTTTGCAAGGCATTGTGTAAAAACTTGTCATGGTGTGACAGATCAATCGGATGACAAAGCTAATGTTGAATTGACTAGAAATGTAACTAGCATGTTTAGACAGAAAGCCCATCTTAGTGTGTGTCAGAGAAACATGAGTGTTCTTACTTCTACTGAATGTGGGAAGCTCATAGATGTCAGGCTTCTCCAAAATGAATTGTTTGTGTCGCTAAAAGGTCGACTGCTCAAGGAGAGTGGGAGTTCAGCCTCAAAAGGGGAAAAACCGACTTGCTCTAATGCAGGGGGTGCATTGAGAAGTGTGATAAGTGTGATCTTAACTTTGCTAAGATTGTTTGTGGTCAAGGCATGTTAGCCATCTGGAGATCATTTAACTTTTGTCACAATTCACTTGTACATACTGTAAAACCCTTTAATTAGGGTAAATATACAGTAGGTCTTCATATAATGAATTACAACGTTTAAGTAGGGCTATATTTATTTTTTATTCGCAATTTACGGGAACAAGAGAGTCAGAGTAGGCAAGCCATAAACTTCCTGTCTTTGATGTCTTTTCAAGTCAGTACAAAGATAGATCACATTGCACACTGGCTTTATTAAAACCATAATTTTATAATATACCCAAGATCAACAGCCAGGTGAAGAACACAATAAATTGCTGGATGTTCAGCAAGGAAAAAAGCAGTTATTTAAACGCCACAGCATAATTATTAAAATTCCAAATAAACATGAGATGTTGTGGTACACAGTAGTCCTCAGCTGATCCAATGATACACAAGTGGATTATTTAAATAGAAGATATGCTTTTTCTTAATTGATCAAACTTCAGATTCAGGTTATTTCACAATATATGTTTAAAATTCTAAGAAATAAAGTAATTCATATTCTTACAGCAAAAGGGCTTTCTGTCTATATCAAGAATGTAAGATTCTATTTTTAACCATATTTTATATTTGCTAATAACTTCACATGGCAGTTGGTCCTCTTTCAAAGAGTATAAAAACCACACAGCTTCTAGTTGTGTGCCTCTTTTTTCCTGCAATCCATCCCCAATCCCCACCATCACCCAGTAAATGTAAAATTCCAAACATGGTAGCACACTGTCAACAACTACAGCTCTACAGAGCTGTCCCCTGCATTTTTTTAGCAAGATTCCTTAAAGAAATGTTTCTGCCTAAGATGCTGTAAAACTTTAAATTAGTTTTAATGAAGCAACTGATTGCTTCAAGAAAGACATTTAGGTGTAGAAACCTTCTAATCCTCACAGACTCCTTTGAAAGTTTTTGAACTTTTTTTTTCTCTTTAGACAGATAAAGTGCACTTTCTTTTAGCTGGGTAAAATCTACGTGAATCTGTCAAAGCATCACACATAAAGCACACATTGGTGCAGAAATGTGATAAAAGGACAAAGAAGCTGCCCTGAATCTATAAACGTCATTGACAACAAAGGTGCTGATGGATATTTGTCATTGTGTTATTTCCTAGGGAGAACGTGCTCTGCCCAGTGTCAGTGGAGCAGTGTCCCTTTGTGCTGGGCCTTGCCGGTGAGAATGGAGAGCTGATCCTGGATGAGTGTGTGCAGGTGTCAGAGGGAACGAAGACTAAAATGAGACATTTGTTCCTGTTCAGCGACGTGCTGGTCATTGCCAAACTGAAGTAAGAAAATCGTTGGTGTACATTTACCTTAGGAAACTAATAATACATTGTATTTTATATAACACCTCTAAAAATGCCATCTCAAAGTGCTTTACAGAGAGAGAAAAGATATCAATAAGTACACAATGAGAGGAGATGGCAGAACTAAACAATTATATTGAAGGTTTGGAATATACTGTATAGGGAAAGCAAAGGGGCAGGGGTTTTACATAACCAGTTATATAAAAATTCTTCTAAAAAAGTCTATATTAGTCGAGTCTAAATCTAAATCAGCTCAGGGAAGGTGACTCTCTGATTCTTAACTGTTTTCTTAAGGTAAGGATTTTCTAAATGATATCAATTATTCTCACCCCTGTTCACAGAGAGCCTCTACAGTATGTAGATGTCTAATTCTAACTTGATGTCTCTTACTGAAGTGACATCACCCCTCTCTGAAATCTTGACATTGTAAAAGTCAGGCATGACAGAGATCCTGGTCATGTGGTGCAGCTGAAATTTCTGTGACTGTAGAGCCACACTCGTCACTGGTACCTTATAAAATTCTGGCCTGGCTGAGGACCCGGTCTTTTTGTGTCACAGAGCGCAGAGCTAATCCTGCAATGATAATAGGATAGGATAATTCCTGCAATGGATCGGTGATCAGTGTCCCCTCAGGAGTGGGAGTCAGGGGCTCTCTAGTCCACTTAAAGCTATGGAAACCAGGATGTGTGCGTCCTGACAACCCGCCATTGATGTTGTATATGACACTACCATTCTTCCAACTTAAAATGAACTTTACTTTACATAACTGTATTTCCTGCATTGTTTATTCTGTAGACTCTAAAAAGAAATTAAAAATTTCAAGGCAAATAACTTGCACTGAAGTGACAGAGAATGCACTACAATAACAATAACCTCACTGCATGTACAGTAGTAACACTAATTTCACAGCACCATGAACCATAAAGTTTTCTAAGCTTTATATCTTTTAGATGGTATTAATGTTTTGATTAAGGAGCATGGCCTTATATTCAAAGTTTTGTTGAAATTCATGAAGGTTAGCATGTTATTGCAAACGTGTTAACCTTTGATAAAAAGAAGACAAATTACAGATTATGACGTGAAACAGGAAAAAAACAAGCAACATTGCTCGTTGGATTATACTGTAGTGGTCTTTCAAGACAAAGATCTCCATCTCTGTCCATCTCCACTAATCATATGTACACTGTTGTATACTGCATACTGTCCAATGGCACAGTGCAGATAATAATATTAGATTTTTACAAAAACATATTGGAAATAAACACATTGTGACAAAATTTGTGACAAAAAATAACAGCTTAATTCCATTTTTTACCTCCATTTTCCCACAGATTTCTTTTTCTGCTCGGCTACAGAAGTAGACATAGGAGGCATTAACCAACAGTGGCTATTTCCAAAAGATCGAAAGTAAATAGTGTAGCTCCCCATGTGCTATTGGCTAATACTACAGGGAACGAGTGAAATTCTGTAAATAGAAATGGGGAAATCCTTCTGTTGCTGAACTGAAGCAACAGGTGACTCAAAAAACTGTCTCGTGTTTTGGCTCAAAGGGGGATTTCTATTGTTTTTAACTGTAATACCCCAGTTTTAACCATATCACTTAGGGTGGAATTTTAAGAATTTCTGAATTAAGGTAAACACCCAAGTTTCAAAAATTTAAAAATAAACTGTTGAAAAAAGTGGGTGTTAATTTTACAAAATTAACATTTTTTCTTTGTTAACAGGAAGTGCTGAATACACAGCTTTAAGAAAAACAAACAATGTGTGGATTTTCCCTACAGTACATATACAGTGCATTTTGGAAATTAAATACTTGTAGAAGAGAGAACGCAGATCCATATTTTATTCTGAATGAAGTTCTGTGCTAATGCCAATGTTAAGAGAGTGACAGGTTCAGTTTAATTTCTAATGA
This sequence comes from Atractosteus spatula, assembly GCF_055471065.1. NCBI lineage: Eukaryota > Metazoa > Chordata > Actinopteri > Semionotiformes > Lepisosteidae > Atractosteus > Atractosteus spatula. The sequence goes on from NC_142707.1 coordinate 35,173,912, forward strand.
GTGTTCAGAATTAAGGGTAAACCAATTTTCAAGTCAAAGGCTTCTTCTTCTTTTTATGTTAAAGAAGCAGAGCTGCACTAACTCTTATGCCTTAAGAATGACTGAGTGGGCTTCCATAAGCTCTGACTCTGTTGACCAGAGAGCCTGGCAGTGGAATTTCCTCTTGCGTGTTCACCTGCTGTCATAAATACAGTTTGCAAAGATCAAAAAGTTACAGCCACACTGACAAGACCTGACCTCCTTTCCACTGGGTGTCCTGTCAAAAAACTTGTAGGTGTGTTAGTAGGTGGTGAAGCGTGAGCAACAAAAATATGCAGGAAGAGGCTAACTTTTTAAAATTCACAGGTCTAAGAAAACAATAGAGGAATATAAGCATTGTTTAACTTTAAGTAGCACATAAAGAAGCTGGCAACTTTTTTGTTCTGGAGTACATGCAAATTTTTTCATTGTATCACTCTCCACAGAAAACGGTATGATTAAGCTTACTGTTTTTACATCAGAAGTCTCGCAATGACTTACTTTTCAGTTGACGAAAAGTAAATGGGGGATTTTTTCTTCACTTTATGGTTCAGACATTCTCAGAATCAAAGCCAGATAAGTTCATGAATATAATATATATATAATTAAGAAACAGAAGTCTAAATTCTGTATAAATTTAATTTAGTCTACATGTCAACATAACTAAAGTATCCAGTTGTTGAACTCTTAACTAATAAAAACTTCAGATTACACTACCCCAGAATGGAAAATCAAATGAAATTAAAAAATGTTTTCTGCATTTTCCCAACTTACTTTCATGTGCTTTGCAAAATATTATTGTCTTATTATTATGTTGGATATTGAAGAAACTGTAGAGGGATTAGGACAGTGATAATTTTTTAGCTCTGCAGTCCACTTAATCTTGGTACAGTTTTGAGTTAGGGCACTAAAGATCTCAAGGAAATGGAAATAGTTTGTTTCACACACTTACCCCACCATGGGTGGAGATGGCTTCCATTTGCATTTTGCAATTTGCTGTCACTAAATATTAACTTTTACAACAAGAATGGAAACAAATGAACAAATAGAGTCCGTTAAGAACGTCTTCCTCGCATTTGCTACATTCCTATGACTCCTACAAACCTTTGACAGAATTGTTTTCTGTTATCCACCTTGAATGCTCCTAAACCTGATTTCCACTTGTGTTCCTTGGTCTATGTTCCTATGGTTATGTATTGTATAGTTCAAGAATGTGATGGGCCAACACAAATCCCTAGATCATGGAGTTTCTAGTTCAATACCATCTATTTTGATATATGATCTGCAAGTTCCTGCTAAATTTTGCACCTGTCCATATTTAAGCCATGGTCTGGGTGTTTCTGCTGAGTCTGAAGTATTAATTCAGAGTACCCTGGGGATCTGTATTTACTCTACCTGAAGCCCTCTTCATTGAAATACATTATTGTTTCAAGGCTTACTTTTCTATCCTTGCATTTTAATGGCTGTTGTTCTTCAGACCCTTGGTAATATAGGTAGTGTAGAAATGAGATCATTCTAACACATGTAGCCTTAAATATATTATGTTAGCTACAAAATTAGTAGTGTCTTGGTTCTGCACTTCAAAATTGTTAGGTCTTCCAAATTTGAATGGATTATGGCTGCAGCACAAGTAGGTCCGATTTACAATTCTTAACAATAAGCGGAGCAAAGAATCAGATGATAACATATAAAATCCACAAGAGTAACCTAACACTGGAAAAAGACATTTCAATTTTGAAATTCAACTGACTGAGCAGAGGAGACTACTACAGTGATTTGAAAGAATGTACTATAAAAATGGTTAGCTCTCTAATCAATGTCTTTACCAAGAAGCACTGTTTTGGTGACCTCATCTATGTAGTGCCAAAAAGTTAAGAGCAGGAAAAGCACTGAAGAGTGCTGACACTTTCTGTTTTGTTTTGGGAAGTAACAGCTCTTCCTTCTATCGCATGTCGGATCCAGTTTGTCTTGTAAAGCTCTTATGCTCTTCTGTCTTTTGGCTAACCTCCTACACTGATTGTCACATGTGGGAAGGCCTCAAAGAAACACTATTACTCATGCGTGGATTTATTTAGCTCAACATAGGTCTTTCTGTTGAGGAAAGTACAAATCGCATATCTTGTTGTTCACTATTACTAAAGTATTTGCATCGAAAGCAGGCTTGTGATGGAATCTTTCCTGGGAGCTCATTTATTTCAGTGAAGAATAACTGTGGCTTAAGAGGAAAATGGCCACAGTTAATCTGAAGGTATTAGCCGTTTGAAAACAAAACAAAAATTCTTAGAAGCTTATTTTGTAAAGTCCTAACATGAGAAGCAATGATAAAACTAATTTTAATTAATTGCTTAACCATCACAGTAACATCTTGGATTTGATGGTTTACAATATTAGTCAGCTCAAAGGCTGCAGGGTCTTCTTAATTCTGTTCCTCTTTAACTCTCAATCAGATTACTGTAGGCATTTGTATTTATCTTTTTCCCCTAGTGTAAGTGTGAGAACTGCAAATGTATGCAGCACTTAAAACCTGCTTGTGTAAAAAAGTAAATTAATGTGGAATGAAAGATTTTTTTTAAAAAGAACAACAATATAATGTAGTGAAAATTATACTAAAAGGTTACAACAATTAACAAAGCTTGCTATCTTAAGAGGGTGGTGCAGTAGTTAGCATTGCTTACTACCTTGCTGTGCTGGGGTCCAGGGTTCAATTCTGGACCCTGGGATGCTGTCTGCATGTGTGTTCTCTTTTTATTGAGTGCTCCGGTTTCCTCTCACAGTACAAAGACACTCTGGTAGGTTAATTGGCTTCTGGGAAAATTGCCCTTGGTGTGAGTGAGCGCATGTTTCTGTTTATGTCTGTGTGTGCCCTGTGATGGACTGGTGTCCCATCCAGGGTGAATCCACCATCACCCTGAATTGGGAAAAGTGGTCAGAAAATGGATGGACAGATGCTATATTAAGGGAACTTTTAAAGTTATGGTCAGAAGTAAATAGACAATTTAAAGCAAATATTTTTTTAAAACAAAATTATTCAAGCTGTAACTTCAATATCTACAGTATCTATGCAAGGCAAGAAATAGAAGTTGTTGTTTAATTTTAAATATCAGCCTATGGTATTAATTTCCATTCATTCTGTAAAATTTAGACTGAGAAATGAGAACGTCCATCATCAGCTCAAAATGGTTCACAGACATATAGATCCACAATAGAAGGTGGGCAATTCTTTTGATGTCAAACCACAGAGAGCACAATGTCAGGTATTCAAAATCCTAAAATGAACTGACTAAGTCAACTCAGGGGTCTTAACAAAGAATTCAGCAGTGCAAATTGTATTTGAAATGAGACCCTTTCCTGATTCAAATATAAATGTCAGAACCGTTTCCATCACTAGAGTGTGGGAAACCCCTGCTGTACTCTTGTTTTGTTCCTGTTTTCTGTGCTTATACCAACACATCCCAATTGTCTGCAAACTTTCCTTCAATTCAAAGTACTGAAGTATAATAAATTGTAAAGCTGTTATCCCTGTGATTGGATAGCCCTTATCTTTTCCATCTTCTGGTTACTGAATGAACTCTACTGTATATCAACTATTCCGAGACTCAATGGTGAACTTTATGCCACATATAGAAACAACACAGTTGTACAGAGATACTGAGCTTAAGGAAATGGACTCTTAAATGCCATGCTAGCATAACATCATCATCAACAACTTAGGACGTGAACTATGTGGAGAAGAAGTGACAAGTGACAAACAGAGGTTTTTTATTTCCATGCAGATCCAATACAAGCTACAGGCTGAAGCACAGAGTACACCTTAGTGAGCTCTGGCTGGCCTCAAGTGAGGAGAAGACTGATGCTGTCGTCTTTAACCCAAGAACTGCCTTTCTTATTGCCTGGCCAAGCAATTTCTGTGTTATTTCATTCAGGTAAGAACCACAATCTCACATGTAAACTAATCAAATATTACAATTTCAGTTATAATTGCATAAAGTGCCCTTTTAAAATCCATAGAATGCTTTTAATAGTACATCAATAGGAATTGTTCTGCACACTTGTGATATTGATTTACAGTTCATCTGTGACTAATGTATACGTTTATCTTCTTGACATTTTCTTTTTCAGTGGTGTGCGTCATTTATTGTAATTACATTTTTCTAGCAAAAAAAAACAGTATCAAGTGTTAATAACAAATGTCAGTGTAATTTCAATGATCTGTACATTTTTTCACAACTAAATGTGAACGTATTTGGACTTTTGAACCTTTTTCAACATCACCTTCAGGTTCAGGGTAATGGAATTTACTTGATACAACTGCGGCAATTCAATGGGATGTTTTAGAAGAAACAGGAACAGCTTCAAACCTCAAAGGAGAAATGAAACTGGAATCGCATTTGAGCTATCACAAGACCACAGCAGCTAATTCAAGAAATGCAGAGCATACCGTTTAATTTTTTGTCTCGAGATCTGTCCCTGGGCAATTAATTTGAGGAGGAAAATTGAAAATGCTTACTAGCGCCACAGACTGGTTCACACATGCTTACAGAATCTACATCATGAACAATGGTGCCTCCAATCTCTTAAAAAGGACAAAACGCTTACTGTCCCTAATAACAATAGTGTCTGTGCAACAGAAACAAAAGAAGCTAAAACAAAAACTCTAAGCAGCTGGTTTGCTAATGATTACATATGATCACTAATCCTTTTTATGTTCTTTTACTATGGTATAATAGAGGTAATAGACTGATCTGTGAAACTGTGATAAATACTTTCAGTGTGAGCAAGAGCTAGGCAAATGTACAGTATTAGATATATAAATGTGTTGGTCTCAAACTGGATATTTTGTCCTACTTTTCTCCAACTTGCTGGATATCACACTCTTGTTTCTTGTTTCAGCAATGTCATTAAACAACAATTACCCAACTTGTACTCACATCCTCATATGATCAGTGAGGCTGCACTTGCCTATATTGTTATTTACATACTGTACATCATGTGCTGATCTGTTTAAACTAATTGGATGGAAATATTTTACTACTTTAAGGCTTTGAATACATGCAATTTCAGTCATGGGTGATATATTAGTACAGCTTCACTACCTTTCAGGGATTGCATTCTAAAAAGATCTTTACATAGAGTACTTCAAAAAGCAGATACACTGAAATGTTTGTTTAGACTGATTGGTATCACACACTGGCAGAGCCCAGAATTGAATACTAAGTTTTGGCAAAGATATTAAGCTGAATGCTTAAATTAATATCTTTCAGTTTAAAGGCATATGTAAAATAGTGTCCTGTCTCATAACAGAGTCATATGGTCTTCCTGCATGTCACTGCACTGTGATATTTCCATCTATTCATTTTCTAAGTCTTCATCAAATTCAGGGCTGAGGGGGAGCCTTACCCAAAAAGCAGCAGATGCAAAGCAGGGTATTCTATGGATGTGATGTCAGTCCATCACAAGGCATGCGCGCACACACGCACGCACGCACGCACGCACGCACGCACGCACACACACCAGGGCCAATTAACATACCAGTATGTATTTGGACTGGGAGGAAACTGGATCCCCCAGAGAAAACCCACAAAAACACAGGAAGAACTTATAAACTCCATGCAGATAGTACCCCAGGTCCAGAATTTCACACTGGGCCCCAAAGCTGAGAGGCAGCATTGCTAACCACTGCACCACCATACCATCCAAGGTTTCAGGAACTTCTGGTCCAGAGGCAAGAGTGACACCATCTCCCATCCCAGTACTGATAACACACCTTGCTAAGTTTCTGAGACCTGAGCTCAAGCTAGAAGTTGATAACTGCTGTCCAACTAAAAAAATATCCTGAGGTCTTAGGGAAAGAAGAAAGGACAATCAGCAAGAGTTCACTCTTTTAAATACATTTTGGCATGACTTTCTAGCATGTCAAAAACTATAAATGTGATATGGCAGTCTGTTCAATTCATTTCATCTCAGTGTGTTAAAGGCTAGAAAAGCAATGGGATTCCTGAGCAGCAGGAACAGGGACTGACTTCAGAAGAGTGCCTTGATTTCTAAGAGTAATAGGAGAGACAACTGGACAGCCTCCCTCTCCATTATCTCTCCTTTTAATGGTGATGATTATGTTTTAAGTAGGTACTCAAATACGTCTATAAAAATGGTTGCTCTTTGATTTCTTCCTGTTTTTAAAATTAGCTATGTTAGCCAGATGAATATCAGGAAGTGCTTCATCACAGAAAGTGTAGCTCCATTGAACAAATGCAATCATTCATGCATTAACTCTACATAAAACTTACAGTTAAGACTTGCATGTTCATGATTTCATTCTTATCTTTTACCTTTTAGATTACTTATTTTCAATGAATCATTCTTAATGGGTTTTAACAAGGGTGTCTTTAACCTGGTGCTTTTTGAACAAGCAACAGTGGCAAAGAATAGCAGCACTGTCTTATACAGAGTATTTAGATTTAAAACTCTAAGTAACAGAAGAGTAACAAGAGAAGAAAGTACCAGCTGTGCTAAGGCATGTGGTAGGTTTTCACAAGAATCACAAGAAGGTTTTAGAGTCATTGCAGTTCTGGATTTGATAACACTTATTAAATGTGCAAATGATACATAAAAAGAAGGAGTAGATACTGTAAAACAGAATTTGAGAAAATACTTAATAATGTAGACACTAACAAAGACTAGGCTGATATTTGGTAAATTAATTTGTATAATTGACCGGTGCAAAGTATGATAACTTTAAAAAAATATGCACTATACAGTATAAGTTACATGAGAGAGGAAATTATTTACATGAAGAGTGGTGGTAGTTCAAAACGCACCCACCGGGTAGAGTTGCTGAATCGCACACTTAGACATTCTCTTGCTCCTGAATTGTTTCATCTGCAACCAAATTTTAATGCCACAAGTATAACACAGGGCAGAGACACACTGTAAAGCTCTTGTGAAGGCCTCCCTTGGCTGCATGGGCATACAAACTGTCTATAAAATTTGACTCTAAAGGTCTTTACCTAAGAGCAACCAAGATTATCTTAGATTAACTTCTTCTTTTGCTCACATCCTCACAAACCAATGCTACAAACCAAGGTTCTCACGAGAAAATCTTAACATTATTGTGAGTGCATACTAATTTTGTCATTTTACAAATGATCAGCAACAATACAATGCAGTATTCAGCTGGGAAAAACAACACAATTCAAATGTTGTTTCTACCCATCTTAACACATTAAGGCTAATGAGCAGTTTGTAGCATATACCTGATTACAGTGTGGTGTATTTATCTGGTCTCACCTCGCTGTGGCCAACCAGGTGATGCAGAGTTAAGACAAAACAGCACGATATGTCACTGTTTCCACACGTCACAGCCTAAAAGTAAAATGAGATGGCTGCCCAATAAGGAAATGGGAAGTCTAGGTGTTTTCAGTGAGAGTCCGTGATGCTGCTTCCTGTCTCCATTACTCTGAGAATTTCCACCACCCCCACCTCCTCCCTTAATACAGCGCGCCTTGAGCCTCCTCTGTTTAGTGTGTCTCTGCTTCTGCTGTGGAATAGTAACTGAAATCATGCTGTTTTCTCACCTGCAGCTGCCCTGAGGTGAAAGAACGCTGGTTAGATACTCTTCACTGGTAAGTCCTGTCTTGTGTCTCAGTACGATGTTTTTAACAGTTGACCAATAAGTCAATTCAATGCTATAAAGTAGTGTTATAATTAAAAAATGTTATAAACTAGAGAAGCATTTCTGTCTTTTTTAACTTTTCGACACACAACTGATTTTCCTTATTTTCTTAGGGTTGTCCATTAAGATTTATTATGTATAAGTCAACTGAAAGTTACCCTCAAATACGAGAAGGTTTTCTTTTTAAAGTACACTTTAAGTACATATTTTTAATGCAGGTTCTCCATACCAATTCAATATGGGAAATGAACAGTAGAGTTGTATTACAGATTAAATAATTGTTAACTATAGTAACAAATTACAAATTATTTTTTATTTGTATCTGTGATATTGGTAGTATCACTGTTTCTGTGCAAATTGTCACACCAAAACATACTCACTCCCACATATCAACCCACATGTTTAGTGCAGTTATCATTTTGTGTGCTCACCTGTTCCATTTGTAAACTTGAGCCACCTACAGTATAATAAGTAAGACAGGGACCAAGTAAAAAAAAAGTATACTAATTATTAATCAACCTCGCTGAGATTTTTCTGTAAAGCAATTTACATTTTCACCCATTTACACAGTAGCATATTTTACCAGAGCTATTACGGTGAAGTATCTTTCTCAAGGATGCCACAGCTCTTTCTCACCTGTAAATTGGACCCACAAATTCTAACTACAAGCACAGAATTTTAACCGCTGCTCCAAACTAATATCTTACAGACACTCACACATCTTGTCATGCTTTACACATGGCTTTCAGTATGCTGAGGATTATGCAGTGAATGACTGAAGTATTCCAATGTTGTCTTAGGAAAATTAAAGAAGCAAAGGACAACAAAGTTCTCAGGGGACAAACAACAAATATCCTCATGAAGGTCTTAAGTGGCAGCACTGCAGTAAGTTCCCACATTCTCCTTCAGTCATATCCCTCTATTTCAAATGTGAGATTTGTTTCTAAAACTGTCATGGAGCTTAGATATGTCGGCTTATCTTCTTTTTTTTGGTTTGTTTTTTTAGTTTAAAACACTAAGTGGTGGCAATATGGATTCACTCATCGAATCGGGTTTGGATGTAAGTATTTTTTCCCATATTTACTGTAACAAATGATACACTGGCCTTGATTTAGTTTTGTTTAGTGATAGATTTGATAGCTAAGAGAGAACCTTGGCACCATATACTATGACTGCACGAGCATGTACTGCATTAAATGATCGTGTAAAAGCAAGATTATCAGAAAAAACTGTTTTACAGGTTCTTTTGGAACTCTTGTCTTGTGTGAATAGGCTGCGAGAAACAGCTTGAACGTAGAGTATCACGTGGGGGCAGCATGCAGACTGAAAAAAGGAGAATTAGCAGAGTCTCAGTTAGCAGCTCATGTCTCGTTCTCATACATGGGGCGTGGTGTGCCTTGCTGTTCTCAGTGTCCTGACCACATGTGTTCATCTCCAGGGTGATGCCAAAACATGCCACTCGCCAACACCATGTGACATGGAGGATGGAACATGCCAAACGATTGGTGAGTTCAAAATTTTCAGATCCTGTCTGTGGCCACGTTTGTGGTTAAGCCCTCCACAGCATTATATACATTTTTGAAAAAACATAGACATAGCTTTGTATTGAAGATATTATAAAAAACACAACAAACAAAACAAGCAACATAAAACAAGACCTTGTGCTTATACATGTTGTCACTCATGTTTTGATCAACCAGTAAAATTCTGAAACTGGATTTTGTAGCTTTAATTTATTCGAAAAAAAACATTGTTTAGCTTGGAGGCCCAGCTGTTCAGCTTTGCTATGCAGCTTCAATAATATGCACATGGTACAACTATTTCCCTTGTAATTTGAAGCGATTTTGTCCGGTACTGTGGAAGCTCCAGGCATGGCTCCCACTGAAAACACTAACTAGATAAATGTATGAAATGCACTGTCAGTATGCTTTAAACAACTAACATTTTGTTCTGTGTTTTAAAGCAGAAAACAACAAGAAAAGGAAGAAGGTTTTGAATTGGCCCTTTCAAAGGAGGAGTTCTACACTGTCCAACTCTTCCAATCGTTCAGACTCTGACCAGAACATCCCTGTGTTTGGACGGCAGTTGTCTGACATCTGTGCTGAAGATGAGAAACCTCCCAAGCCCATCATGGTATGTATTCTCTGCAACAGTAATGTCATTGCTTTCTGACAGAAGCTGACTTCTGTGAGGGGTGTTTATGGACCAATGTGCACTTGTCTCGACTGTATCCATTATGTACTGTATTAGCGTGTTTGATGATTTACACAAAGCAGATTCACTGGTGAATTCTTTATCTCACGTGATTTTCTTTTGCTTAATTTTTAGGACATTCTCACTCTGCTACTGCAGAAAGGCACCACCACTGAGGGCATTTTCAGGAAAGCTGGGAATGCCAAAGCTTGCAAAGAGATCAAAGAGCAGCTAAATGCTGGAACAGAGATTGACTTGGAGCCAAAGCCAATAATACTACTTGCTGCTGTCTTGAAGGTAAAAATAAATCACTTACTCTTCTTTATGCAACAGTACAGTATTAAGAAAAAGGATCCCTTTCGCATTTTACAATCCTTGCTAAACCTCTTAGCAGTTGTAAATTACACCATTACCCAAAGACAGAACATAAGTAACATACAGCAATTATTTACATTTAGTGGAATCACCACTGAATGATGTTCTACAGCACATTTTATCTTTCACTAAGTAATAAATAATAGACAAATGACACTGTTATGTCAGTTCTGTTATTTTTTTTTACCTTTTACCAAGTTACATGATTTGAAATGCATGCATTGATTGTAGGATTTCCTGAGACACATCCCGAATGGCCTACTGTGGACAGAACTGTATCCCTCCTGGATGGCAGCTGTAGAGAAGAACAGTGTTGAAGAGAAACATGAAGAACTAAAACTGTAAGTGTGAAATGTCAAGTGGGATCAAATAGAAATGTCACTCACACAGTAATTAATTAATTGCTTACACTTATATAGCACTTTTCTGGACACTCCACTCAAAGCACTTTACAGGTAATGGGGACTCCCCCCAACCACCACCAATGTGAGCATCCACCTGGATGATGCGACGGCAGCCATAGTGCGCCAGAACGCTCACCCCACATCAGCTATCAGTGGGGAGGAGAGCAGAGTAATGAAACCAATTCATAGATAGGGATTATTAGGAGGCCATGATTGGTAAGGGCCAATGGGAAATTTGGCCAGGACGCCAGGGTTACACCCCTACTCTTTTCGAGAAACGCCCTGGGATTTTTAATGACCACAGAGATTCAGGACCTCAGTTTTACGTCTCATCCGAAGGACAGCGCCTGTTCACAGTATAGTGTCCCCGTCACTATACTGGGGCATTAGGACCCACATGGACTGCAGGGTGAGCGCCCCCTGTTGGCCCCACTAACACCTCTTCTAGCAGCAACCTTAGTTTTTCCCAGGAGGTCTCCCATCCAGGTACTGACCAGGCTCACACCTGCTTAGCTTCAGTGGGCTGCCAGTTGTGAGTTGCAGGGTGATATGGCTGCTGGCAGTAATCAAAACCCTCTGGGTCTATACGTATTCTAATAAGTTCTATTTGTAGACTTGGGGTTAACAGACAGACAGGGGCTTTACAATGGATTTTTCAAGACTGACTAAATTAGGAAGTGCAGTACTTCAGTGAAGACCTAGCGTTCCTCTTTCTTTGGTGTTTCTGTAAAAAAAAGAGGAAGTTGCACGGAACACGATGCAGCTGACTTACTTTTTGTTTTGTTTCATCTCCTAGGGTTGCAGCCAAACTCCCGGGGCCCAACATTGTTCTGCTGCAGCATCTTCTATGTGTGCTCTACCACATCAGTAAGAATGCAGGGATCAATAGGATGGACGCTAAAAACCTGGCAGTTTGCATCGCACCCAACATGCTGCTAGACAGCAACTTGCCCCTTCAAGCCCAGAAAGAGATGACAGAAAAGGTGAGTGACTGTGCTGTGCAAGACAACCGGAAGATGGCCTTGTGTTAAAGAAGTTGCTTAGGTTGCAGACCCACACAAAAGCTGTCAGTAAAAGCTGTCAAAAGATACTTGGAAGCTGTGGAATTCATCCTAGACTAATATTAACAGTAAGAGTCCATATTGAGATCTTAACAAGAGAGCGAAAGTGCTCGTTTCATTATAAGAGTTTCAATGCTTTAAAAAGTTTTCTTCAATATGGCATAGACTTTTTTAATTGTGCTAGATGGAAAAACCTTTTTAAAATACAATATTAATTTCAAGGACAATTACATAGAACAGCATCAGGTACATTCCAATTATTGCTGTTTTGTTTTAGCCAGTAAGTGACTTTGCTGAAGGCTAATGGCTGTTTGCTGTAATTTTATTTCTCACAGGTAACAACCCTGACTCAGTTTATGATTGCGAACTGCTGTGAAATATTTGGAGAACACATCTTGTCACTTCTCGGGGACCCTGAAGAGGAGTTGGCTGACAACTCAGGTAAAATTGACTGCTGCCACTACTGTTCTGTAGGTCAGACTACAGCTTCATTCATTTAGTTATATTTAGCTTAATATAAAACACATTGTTTAAACATGTAAAGACACGAACCGACAATGATTCAAGTCTTAAAAAAAGTACAGCTCAATCTTTTTTTCTAATTTGTCTGTTTTAAAACTGAGATTTCTGTTTCATATACAGTACATTGCATGATGGATGGTTTAATATATATTCTAGGAAGAAAAAAATAAATGTAAGTAACCTTGACCAACTCTATATTAAATCAATTTTTTTCCCTTCAGATACGCTATCATCACACCAGCATGACTCTGCATATGACAGCACTGATGCAGACGGAGACCTTGGGGACCATGCTAGGAAGCAACTATCAGAGAGGGGTGAGGAGGATGACCAGGAGCAGACTTCTGCCAGCCCTCTCTCTTCAGTCTGTGAAGATGAGAGAACAGCCATTGGATCTTGTCCTGCACAACTCAAGAGGTTTAACAGAAGGTGTTCAGAGCCTAATATTCTCCCTTCTGGAGGACTAAAGACTCACAAACTGGCCAGGAGTCATGATGACTTCTCAATGGAAAGAGATGATCTCAGCTTTGAGGACCAGCCCCTTAAAAAACAGAACTCTGATGATTCCTTTCTTATGCATCATTCTGGGGACAGAAGACCACTGTCCTGCTTGAAGTTAAGCAGCAGCTTGACTATGGAACTGTGCAAGACACCTTCCTCAAAAGGTTCTTCTACTTGCTCCTTGGAAAGCTCCTTCTCCACAGTTTCTGAGAACTCTGTATTCACCAGCTCGCCACTGGCATCCCCATCCATCCCCAAGAAGTCTTTCTTCTCCAGGCACCAGTCTTTCTCTGCCAAGGCTGCTGAGGACAGCGAGAAGATCGAAAAAGACCCTAAGAAACATTCCCAGTCCTTTTGTGTGAGGAATGAAAAAAAGCCCCTTTTCAAGGCCAAGAGCTGGGGCCCTTCCAACTTCAACAGGAGCAGTCTCAAGAGAGACTCTCAGAAGGAAAACCAGTTTTCTTGTGACACTCTCCAAGAGGACTCCCAAAATGAAGCCGAACCTGCAGACCCACAGCCCCAGTCTCGCATGGTGTCACCCAGTGCAGTGTTTCGACATGTCGACAGCAGAAAACCTAGCAATCCCCCAACTTATGAGCAGGCTATTCAAAGTGGAACCACCCCTGCTCCCCCTGAATACAAGTCTCTGACAGTTCAGGATGCTAGAAGGAAGATGTCCATAAACAGAAGGCCCTCTTCAGTAACTGAGGAACTCCTTTATCCATGTTCCATCAACGGGTTCAGTGACTGCTATACACAGGGAAAAGACAGTGAGGATCATGGGCCTGTTGTAACTGAACACACAAGCACTTTCCGTCAGAGAGCCATGTCTGAATCCATATCAAGAACTAGACTTGAGAGAGTCAGCCGCAGATGTAGCCAGCCATTATTTGAGGAGATTTCCTATGCAAAAGAATCCTATGTTTAAATACCCTACTTTCATTTTGTATGCACTGTAAATGTTTATCTTGCGTGGAATGGTTTAGTTGAAATCATTATACTATATGATGAAAACCTGAAGCCTGAATGCTATCCTATCATTTAAACTACTTGTAAAAAAGAAAACCTTATAGACACCTAAAAGCTATGTAAATAAACAAAATATATGCACATAATAACTATACTGTATATCATCAATCTAACTGTATTGAATGTTGTATTTTTTAAACAGTATTTTTTGTTTGGTTTAGTATAATGTGTACAATTTAACTGTATGTATATATGTACTTAAATACACAGGATATATATATATATGTTTGTTTGTCAACTACAACGTCTTTACTTCCACTACAATAAAGCACTTTCTTTTTTAATTCTATAATGATTTGTCATTTATGGGGAATGAATGCCATTAAGTAGTTCCTGCAACACAGAAAATTCACAGGAGGGAACTGTTGCTATGGTCGGTGTGTAGAATATTTTTTCAACCATGATGGTAAAGGTTTGTGCAGAGAAAATGTAATGACAAAGTCTTGCAATACATTTTAATTAATAATCTGTCCCAATTTTCCCATAAAACAACTTTTTGAATATTTCTGTCTGTTCTACCTATTCAAAGAAAGGAAAGTAAAGTGTTTTTGGTTTGTTATTCCAACAATGCCCAAGCAGGAAAACATTGTCTGTAAATTCATGATTTTCCTATTTTCAACTTAATGGAAATTTTACTTCAAGCATATTATCACCATAATTTTAATGTATTTTTATTTTTAATAATTTGCTGTAGTACCTTAAAGTGAGTGTTTATTTTAGGATTGTCTCAATTATAATGAGTTTACAACCTTTTTGATCAAATATAGATTTGCATTTACACCTGATAAAAAGACCATCATTTGGCCTTAATTTGGCTCTAATTTAAATCCAGATTGATCTTTCCTTAATAAACTTGGCAGTATGTGCAAGATTTAGCCTTGGCAAACCCCAGCTTGGCATTAAAGAAAGGTTATCAACCCAACAGCATTGTGGATTTGTCAAAATGAAACTAGTTGTGTAGGTTAGAAGCACTGCAATAATAACACCTGTGGCTAACCACTGTTTTTGTGGAGATGTGTTCCCAGTCCAACACAAGAAGTATTCGGACTAGCTCATAATGCTCATTCTATTTATCTTTACAGTGAAGATTTGGAAATGTCAAAGATGCTTCCCTTTTTGGCCCTATTGTGAAACTTGGAAATATGCACCAGGTCCATTGAGATCAGCATGTTCTAACTGTACAGGAAAAAGGAAACCAGCAGTGATCACGAGGCCAGGCTTGGTTTTTCTCTGAAACTGTGCCTGCCAACTGGGTGAGCTGATGCTATCTATTTAGTACAAGGAGCAAAATTAGGCTTCCTGTGTTAACTCAAGCAATGCACCCTTTATCTTTATTGCTTAGAGATACATTTGGGTTCACAGGTTTTTCATTCTGCGATGACACTTTGCTTGAGCATTAATTTAATTTTCTAAATTAACATTTTGTTAACACTTTACTTTAATGAGGATGAAGAACACTGCCATAAGTCCCTTATAAACACTATACAACATGATACAACAAACACAATAACCATTCCACAAAAAAGATTTTACAGAAACATAACAGTGCCACTCTTACTGAGCTGCATCTGCTCTAAGGTCCTTCATACTGTCTTATTCATGTTCACCTGTGTTCTCTCTACCTAAAGCTCTGCTCTGACCTTTTGGCTAGAAAACATCCACAAATTGTTATAAAGGATTAAGAATATAGATATATTGTGTTGTATAGTGTCTATGAAGGAGTAATGGCACTATATTTTCGGTTTCATTCAAGCAGAAAAGCATCACCAATATTTTTACAAACTTCAGGATATTCTTGTTGGCAACTTCTGTGATAGGTCTATGACATGTAAGTGGTTTGCAATAAATTGCTTTCCCTCATTATGGTAGAATCTTTGTTGTTACAGAATGTGATTCTAAACTGAAAGGTTCAGTAAAGATGTGTCACACACTTTAATTAATAAAGCCCAATAACAGATGCCTCATGCTAAATGCCCAAAGCAATCAAATCATGTTCTGGTTTGCAGTGAACTTTCCTTTCCAGTAAACATTTCATAACCGAAAAGGTATTTTGCTTTAATATTTGTAGAAGTATAGGATTCTGTTTTTTAAATGAAGTTTTTAATAAGGTGTACTTGGAATATTACTTTATTCATCTTTAAACAACACTATAGATTGCATCAAGTATCACTCATTTTGGATTTAGAGAAAACTAGTTAATGAAGATAAAATGTTATTGTCAGTTGTTCTTATGGGGAAAAAATGTTTTATATGAATAGAAATAAGATAAATCTCTAGTGCCATCATAAATGTGATGCAGAAAATCATTTTATTTAGTGTTTGTGGGGTATGACTGTTTAAAAAAAGTGTAACAAAATATCTTGTGCTTCAGTATATGTTATGGTGTCAAGTAATTCTTGCAGGACATTATATGCAAAGCACGTATAGAGGGGACCAATAAAAAATATATTGCACTTGCCTTGCTGTGCTTCCTCTAGTCACTCTTTAATGTAATGGAAGGCAAAGGTATGGAAATGATAAAACCTTCCGCTGTGGTTAGATGTTCTAAGAAACAATGCATTGCCTTAGCTGTGCATATACTACACTTGTCTCACAGATGTGTATTAAACATCACAGACCTTCACACTGTCTTTGTGCATGGTTAGGAAGTTTCAATCTAAAATTAATCATTTAAAATTAACATATACTAATTTTAGACCCATTATTTGATATAAAATGCATGTACTGTAACTGATCCAAATGAATGTAATTTCTGCAGAGTTAACTTTGAATTCACTTAATAGATCATAGAGTCTGTGAAATGCAGAGTTGTACCCATTCTTAAAAACAATTTAAAACTGCAACTTTAGCATTTTGTTCAGAATTTGTAAAGCATGAAAACAAAAAAAAATTAAAATTACAGCTTGTCTTCTTTTTTTTCTACTGTTAACAAGGTTGTTTTACTCTGCAGTGAAAACCACAGTTCTCATATGGTCACAGTGCTAAAGTACCACCTGTGCCTTTTGATCATAAAAAAATACCATGGGATGTTATTGATAAATAAATGACGCCAGCAGTTCACCATAAAACTAGATAAATCCAGGTGCAGCAGTATAATGGATAAACCATGTGGTGTTCTGTGTCAATCACTGGCTTTTGGAGCAGTAGTATGAATGGAATGATATACAGTCAGGTGCCCTGTATATATTCACACTTCAGAATGACTCTCTAGCCTCAAGAACACATTTATCAGTGAGCACAGTGCTGTTTGAATTTGTCCAGTTTCCTTTTCCTGATACAAACAGGGAATGCACAAGTTGAAAAAATGGACATAATACAAGGTCCAATACCCAGACCTCATGCTTTGAGGTTATTTTATTTGCTGCTCCCCTGATAGATCTAAGAGGATTTTTGCTAGAGGAGGCAATATATTTGAAACTGTGAACAACAAGTGACAAATCTATCTGATCTTTTACAAAGCATATGTTAAAGTCTGTGAATGGAATGTGCTCTCTGAAGAGAATATTTGTGTGAATATGGATATAGCACTGGATTTTGGGTGCTTTATGGTAGGATTTTCCATAAGATTATAGATATTTGTGAGCTTTGGAGGAAAGCTACAGTAGCCTGTGATTAGACTGTGTTTTGTTTGAAAATAATACAATACAAAGTTCTTTGTGGTCATGGCTTTAATGCACCTCAGATGTTTTGTTCATAAACATATTGCAGGGTACATTAAATTCAGCTTATTGTTAAGAACAAAGTCTCAGTGATCTTTATCTAAATTTGGTTGCTCCATTTGGCCTTATTGAGCTAACTGAAACTGCAATGCGGAATTAAATAATGTTGTTTTTCCTGTGTGGTAAATTTCTCTGTAGTATCTAATCTTTTGCTTAGTACTTTTGTTTCTTTTAGGGAAAACACTATTGAAACACTTGCTAAGGCAAGATCCCTTTACTAAAGGGCAGTAGTAATATATAATAGCTTTCTCATTTATTTATTTTTTCCTTTTTTGGACACTGACATACAGCAGCAGAGAAAAACATTAGAAGAAAGAACTGGTACACTGTAGGAGAATGATAAATACACAGTAATTGTTTGATACAATAGCATTCTACAAAAACATGAACCATTTCCATTAATTTAAAATGATTATTTTCTAGAAACTATCTGCAATATTGTGCTACAAAGGGCTTTCTTTACTAGACTTGATTTTAAAAGTGAATGGGAGAAAAAACGTATTGCGGATTACAAAAAAAATATGCTGCCCAACTAATAAGGTTCTCTGATATCTATTTACTTTAATAACCTTGTTTCTTTTTGAAGAGACATGAACTATCAGACCTATCTCTCTGAATGATATTTCTTAATTTTATTCTGCATAGTGCAGAAAGTTTGGCCAACTTGGCATATGTTTAGGGACCTACCATTTAATTAACATTGCGTAAATTCTTTCAATGTTTTAACACTATAGCCTATCTTAAGACAAAAAGTATAAAAATTCAAAGCAAGCATTTAAAATGACTGAATAGTCCTTATCATCAAAACACCAGCTCTCCAATTTATTCCATTGTTGGAAATTGGATTCCATATAGTAGTAACTGTTTAAGTGTCAAGAATTATGTTAGAGAACAAATCTTCCGCACAGACACTTTAGTGTATGATAAACCTATTTTTTGACCCTAGTTTGTTGCGTGTCTGTCAATACTAATGAAGTGGGGAATTACAGGCTGGAGACATCTACTTCAGGCTCTCTGACAGTTGTATCACCCTTTTCATGACTGTGGGGTGTGTTGATCATGGCGCAGGAGAAAATAAATGCTGGTGTCCACTGGGGAAAGTGAGAGGAAGGGATTTATCCCCGTTTTTATACAGAAAGGGCTTGAAAGTGTGATCCTAGAGGGTTAAAGGGGAGAAATCAGGGGGTTTGGAATGCTATGCTACTGTGTACCAATTGACAATTGCTTAAAAAATCATGGATGTCAAGAGTGTATTCTCATCACTGTACAATATGCCCCGACGTAATACAGACATACATAGAAATAGCCTGCATCAATGGCACATATTTGACCTTAGAAATGGAATGAAAAGTGTACTGTTGTACATTTTAAAAGTTTACACTCCCCATCGTTTATTTCTGCACTGTCAGCTATAATGAAACCCTGTTTAAATCACATTTCTATTCTAAATCATATAACCCAAGAGAAAACACCACTCCCGTGACTATCATAAAGTGCAGCCAAATCCTCGTGAATGAGCAAGGTAATCCATGGAGGAAGTGACGTCCTCACTGAATATGTTTATTTTGGATACGGTTGCTAAGCACTGGAGGGTTTCCAACTGCAGCAGTAGGAGGGCTGAATTTTAAAATCCTCTCTTCTTTGCTTACGGTTTTATATTGGGTTTTTTTGTTAGCTAAAAAAATACATTAAATAGGATGACATCTGTTTTACAGCCGCAAAAGGAGTCTGCAAGCGGCACCTACACATTCGCCAGCCGTCCCAGAGCAGTGCAGAGCCGGAGCAAGTATAGGGAGCCGGCACCCGAGCAGTAAGTCTGTAACACACCTGTGTTTGTGGCGCCCTTGAAGTTTCACAGTTACATCTTGATTATCTCGCAAGAGTTATCTTGAGGGGTCGAAAAGTTTTTGCCATGTTTATTTGCTAAATTAGATTGACAAACGAGGCAGTGGAATGATTGCTACTGTCCTTACTCTATATTGTAAAGCAACATTGCACTAGTATGTTTCAAAATCTAAACTGTCTTTAACCAAAAACATCAAACACAATTAGCGCTTATGATGCACTGGCTTTAAATTAAGTAGGCCTTTTAAACTTGGACTTGGAACCTTTTATTATGTCATATAAATTAAGTAAAACTGAAACGTAGTCTTAGATTACAAAATATTTTCTTTATCTGATGCGTATTATTATTATTATGTATCTTACTCCAACCTCCCTCTTTTCCTTCTGTAGAAATGAAGGCCAAGTTCAGTATGGTAACATCATGTATGACCGGCGAGTTGTCCGAGGAAATACCTACGCACAGCATGTACTGCCGATTGTAAGTATGGAATGTCTGTTTACGTCTTTACGTTTATGTTTGTCGAAGTTATATAAAACTCATTCAAAACATTTCGGGTTACTTCAATGAAGGAAGAGGGAGTTGTCTTAATTGAATCCTTGTTGTGATTAGTGTACGCTGTTTCGTTAAATAGAAACAAAATGTTATTTTGTAGCAGAGAGAAGGGTCTTCTGTAAGACTGGCACTGGTATAAGTGAGCCTGTGTGTGTCATGTGATGGACTGGTGTCCTGTCCGGGGTGTATCCAGCCTTGCACCCACTGCTTGCCAGGATAGGCTCCAGCTCCTCTGCTACCCTGAACTGGATAAAGTGGTTAGAACATGAATGGATATCTTCATAGAAATCAGGGAATTTAGAGAGGCTATGATATCAGATTAATGTTTTTGTTACCAAATTGGTATCTGGAATTTTCAAAAATTATTTATTTTTATTAATGCCATGGCAATAATGTTTTTCTCTACGTCACACTATAGTGCACTGTTATCCGCTTTTGGGTTCTATAGGTATACCGTGTTTTCTGGTTTTCATTACACCCTGCACTGTTAATGATTTGAATAAGTTGTTGATGTTCTGATCCCATTTTGTCCAGGTTTTTCATGGTCAAATATTAGATATGACTTAAAACCTAATGTACAGCAGTTCTCCAGGACTAGTACTGAGTATATCTGCTCTATTGAAGTATTTTATTTTGATTGTATAATTTCAGTAGTTCAAACAAGAGTGCAGTTATGAATGTCATTTATTTTACATAGTATGTTCTATTGATTACTAAGACAGCCCAGCCTGACCCTGTAGAACTGCAGAGGCTACAGGAAGCTAGGAGGAGAACAACTGCCAGAAAAAGGGCAAAGGAACAGTTTCGACCCAGGACCCCTGAACCAGTGGAGGGCAGGAAGCACATAGATGTGCAAACAGGTAACATTGCTAAACCAGCGTATTTCTGGTGCTTATCATTCTTTCTAGTTCAGCTGACCATGTTTAGAATTGTAAAACCATTCAGTGATTTTTTAAAACAATTAAGTATGTAGATATTATGTTTTTCAATTAAAACATTAATTTGAAATTATCTGAGCTCTGGTAGAGCAAAACATTTCTCTTATTTTCAGAATTATATCTGGAAGAACTAAGTGACAGAATTGAAGAGTCCAGTGTGGAATGTCAGACTGATGCCTTCCTGGACAAACCAGCAACACCTCTTTTTATCCCAGCTAAAACAGGAAAGGATGTGGCAACACAAATAGAGGAAGGAGAGGTTTGTTATGAATATACTAAGAACACTGACAGTTTTCAATTTCTGTTATAGGCCAAGTAAGGAATTGGATGGGAACCGAAAAGTGACAAAGTTACAGTGCTGTAGTGCCCTTTATTCTTTTAACTGAAAACAGTTACAGTTCTTTAAGAGTGTCTTAAGAGTATTCACAGTGTCTTTCATAAAAGAAAAAGAAAGATTTCTGTAGCCATTCAGAAACTTTCCATGCTGTTTCTTTGAAGTCCTTTTGATTCATTCTCTGTTGACTCATACAACAGCTGGTCCTCTGCAGTTAGCACTGTGGCTCTCTGACATAGTGGCTTGGATCTCTATCTGGTTAGGGAATCCTCATACTCTCTGGAGTTCTCCCTCAGAACTCCCTGGTGTCATGTTTTCACTCTTTCACTGGCTACTTCCCATGCCTGAGGAGACGCAGTACAGTGAATAAGGAGGAGCTCATCCACTAGGTATCTTTATCAGGGAGCATACCAACTGCGATCTGACTCTTAGGCATTGACTAACACTCTCTGCCTGTCACATTGCCATTCAGAGAACAAAAACAATTCATTTTAGATCCCTCCTATTTACTAATAACAGTGCAAACTGATTTGTTTAATTGAGTAGAATATTATTTAAGGATGTGATATTCTTGTAGAAAACATTATATCTAATTTCCACTTTTTGCACTTTTCCTTTCACAAGTTGAGTAAGAAATGACAGAAAGTGTGACAGCACAAGCATTGTAAAACTGTGAGCTTGTGTATTTGCACATGCAAAGTTTGATGTGTACAGTACAGGTTCTCAAGCTTTATACAAAATATTTAAGTGAAAGAGGATGAAGTATATCTGGGGATGTTCCTGTTGGGTGTGTCACAATATGAGGTTGGCCTACACACATCCACTTCACTAGACTACAGCAGTGCTGTTAGGTGACAGTAAATTGTGATCAAACCCAACCAGTAAACCACTTGCAATAATCCTACAACAGAGCTGTCAAATTGTTAGGGATTCCTGAATGACTGGTTCCACACAGCAACAAATTCAAAAGCTAGCACAACTGATTGTATAATTAACCCAATTATAAACAGCAATATATGTTTTTATCTGCATGGTCTATTGTTTGTATATTAATATTTGCATATGTGCATATTTACATTTTATGTTTATTCACATAAATATTTTTGTAACTGTTTTAGAATATTACAATAATATAATATTTTTTTAAGTTTTTAGAATTATTTTACTTAATGTCTCTATCTTCAGTAAATATGGAAGTGTGAAGAATTCAGGCATTCAGACATTGAAAATTATTAGGACCTGAGACAGCTGAAATAGATAGAGTGGCACACAAATTGATTTGTCCATCTTGTACAGGGAATGTGACTGTTGATCTTTGTTCACAGCTGTTTGACTTTGATATTGAAGTGAAGCCTGTCCTGGAGGTGCTGGTGGGAAAGACAATAGAGCAGGCCCTGCTGGAGGTGATGGAGGAGGAGGAGCTCGCCAACTTACGTGCACAACAGCGGGCCTTTGAAGAGCTGCGCAACGCCGAGCTGGTGGAGGTTCAGAGACTGGAAGAGCAGGAGCGAAGGCACCGTGAGGAAAAGGTATTCGCAAGGAATATTCACAATGGCATACCCAAGGGTCTTGGTATACTAACTATTATGATTTAGTCCAGCACTGAAAGCTTTTTTCAGAACAAAGAGGCAGTCCTATCTGCTATACTTTTGACTGTCTTTTATTTGAAAAAATATTGATTGAGGCTGAGTATCTGAAATTAGTTTCACAGCCAGTTATTTGGGGTCCAGGTTTGGAATAGGTCGGTATTATGCAAATATAGATGACAGCTGTAACCAATGCATCAGGTCATCTGATGAAAGACTCTAAATGTCTGCCTGTTCAATGATTTGTTGTTGGGTAGATGCTACTACGGAAATAGTGCTTGCTACAGTATCTAACAACAATATTTGGTTTATTGATACTTTCAAACATAATTTACAGTAATGACTTCCAAAATGGTAGCACTGTAGTTCAGTTTTATTGTCTTTGCTGACAATATTTGTGTTGATATAACCACTTAAAGAACCCGTGAAGAATTGCACATTAGAGATTTTATAAGATGAGATAAGATTTTATCTTTTTGGCTGAGAAGTGAAGACCAGTTCATTCAGTACATGCCATGTGAAGAAAAGCAAATGGTCCAGGTGAGCCAGCTCTGCAATTTGTTTGTTACTGGACTTACTATTGTTTTTTGAATTGAGCTTTCCATGTATCAGCAGCCCAACCTCAGTGGTACTTAGAGAAGGGCCTTGCCCCCAGAGGATTTACCTAACACAGCAGTTCAATGTCAAAGACTGCATTTAGAACAGTCAATCCACATGATGTACAGTAGGTGCTCTTAGTTGATAAGTATGTGGATGTGCAATACGGTGCACATCTCACATGCTCAGTTTTGTCAAAAAAGATGACATTTTCAGTTTATTCAACAAGCATATAATTTTCATTATTCTATGTACAGTTGAAAAGCAAAATAATGACTGCTGTGACACTTGATTTCAAAAGCAGGAGCACTCACAAATTGTCCCAACGATCATTTAGGAGCGTAGAATAAAGCAGCAGAGAGAGATTCTCCAGCTTGAAAAGGAGACGGCAGAGAAGATTGCAGCTCGAGCATTTGCACAGCACTACCTGGCTGATCTACTTCCTTCTGTCTACACTTCACTGCGGGACCATGGATACTTTTATGATCCAGTCGAGCGAGGTAAATCTATCAGAAGCTAAAGTTAACTTTTCATCTACATAACCAGAAAAATACTTTGTTAAGCAGTTGCACAAAGGTTGCAAACCTTGTTGTATTCCCCTTTGGTCCTTATGTGAATCTTAACTCCATGATGGGACTTATACTGTGTTTATTATGCAAGAAGCTTTTCTGATTTTAAATCTTAATGATGCTTTTTGTTCACCAGTCCTGGTATACCAAACTTTCATAGTGTACCATATTTTCATATGGTATTTTCATAGTGTACCAAAATTGTAATCTATTATTACTGCATCTTCTTCAGTCCTTAATTTATTTTACTGTCTTTGCAAAGATGTAGAGACAGGGTTCCTGCCTTGGTTAATGACTGAAGTCAAGAACACTTTGGAGAAACGTTCTCTTGGAAGAACAGTGCTTGACAGTAAGTGATTTTCTATTCACATTTCTCAAGTAAATATTCATAACGTCATGTCTCATTACAGTTTAGTCTAAATCAGGTGTATTTATACAGATCCTATCTAATAACGACACTATTACTCTTACGTCACCACACAAATCTTTGTCCCATTATGTTTATGGCATTCAATGTTATTACAATATTGATTCATACTTAAGATTAAGAAATATAAAAATTTACCCATAAATGAATAACCTGACACTGGAAGTGCTTATGTCTTGTAAAGTCTTAAAATGATAAAATGTGCCAGAACACTTGTTGGGCTAATAGTTTACAGGATTTATACAAAAGTGAAGAGAAGGCGATGCCTGAGCTTAGCTAAGCCATATATTCTTAAATTTCAGGAAGTGGGTTCTTCCTCCCACACATCTATGGTTGTATGATGTTTCCCTATTGAAATTATATGGACACTTGACGCAAATATTGAATGTACTAATTTAGAGAGTAGGAACTAAAGTATGATGTGGGTGTTTTTCAAAGGAACTGACCAGTGTTTTTTCTGGTTTATACATTGATTAACATAGTAATGGTGTGAGTTATGTTTTTTAAAATGAAAAGTCTTGAGGTGCAAGCTTATAAATGCAAAGAAGCACAAATCACTTTATGAAAAAGGTTAGCTCTGAAAATACAATGCACACAGACTACATACTATATCTAGTCTAAGGTTTGTACAACCATCTGCTTGCTTTGGTAACATCTATCCATTATCAGAAAGGTTTCCTTGTGAGAGCTGTGGCTACATGGAACCTATCCTGGAAGCACAGGGTACAAGCCAGGACTAAATCCTGAACAGGCTGCGAGGCCATCACAGGCCACTCACATACATGAGAGTACAGGGATGATTTTAGTGACACTAGGTAAACTAGCCAGCATGTCTTTATAGGAGAACGCTGAAGCAACTGTAAAAAAAACTAAGCAGACATAATATACAACTTCCAAGTCTGGTAGCATGCATTACATTTAGAAAAAAACTGGCTTGTATTGAGAGCTTTTGTCTCATTTTGTATTTTTGTCTCAGTCTCGAAGTCCTTGGGTTTGTATTTCCGGATTGCTGATGTGATCTACAAATGCTTAAGTAGATCACATGCTTAAGTGCTGTATAATGTGTAAGAGCTTACAAATGGGAAGGTGTGACAACAGGAAGTTTTATACTCATCCAGTTTTTTGAAAGTGTTACAATATGTATGATTCATATATAATATGTATATACACAGTCCTTGCTAAAGTACTCGCGGCTCTTCAAAAATGTCCCATTTTGTCAAATTTCAAATGTACGTATATTTTTAATATTATATTTAATCAGAATGTTAACGTGTCACGTGGATACTTTCAAGGGTGAAAGTGTCAGCAGAAACTGCAAAGAAAAATCAAAAACTAAATTCTTAATTGTATAACAAGACAAACCTAACTTAATTCAGATGCACAAAATTAATTTGACAAGTCACACAATTAGTTGGATGGCTTTGTCTATGGAAAATAATAGTAGTAATAGTGATTTCAGAACAATTACGCCTTTCTCTGTAAGGTCCTAGTCAGATTATGAATTTTCAAGCCAAGATTTGACCATGAAAACCAAGGAGCTTTCAAAACAACTTAGGAGTAATGCTGTAGAAAGGCTAAGATCAAAATAAGGATATGAAAATATATTTTAAAAAATCCAAGACACTGAATACTTTTTAAGCATGGTGAAGTCCATCATTAAGAAGCATAAGGTGTACTGTACCACCTGACTAGATTAAGTTTGTCTCTCCAGTCTTGAGTAGCTGGGAATGGATAAAACTGGTGATCGAAGCCGCTCTGAGGCCAGTGATGTCTTTAAAATAGCTACAGAGTCCAATGGCTGAGATGGTTGAAAATGTCCATAAGTCAAGAATATCTGGTCACTGCAGAAAGCTGCCCTGTATTTACTATAAAATAAATCTGAAACGTTTTCGTCTTAGTACAAAGAGTTAAGTCTGGCAGGCACAAACCCAACACAGCACATCATCGAGTTAACATTATCTCTAATATCAAGCATGGTGGTGGCAGCATTATGTTATTAGGAACAAGTAATAGGTTTATTCCACGCTGAAAAGAGAAGAAAGAAAACACAACGTTTTGGTCATGGAGCCTTCTTCGGGTGTCACACCTTTGCAGCCTACACATGCTGACGCAGCTACCCACCTGATGTATTATGTTATTAGGCTACTTCTCATCAGCAGGTATTATGAAGTTTGTCAAGACAGAGGGTGAAATGATGAAACAAAGTACAAATCTTGAGAGGACATCTACTTTAGTCTGTTAAAGATTCAAAATTATGAAAATTGACCTTTAAACTTCCATCAACTGGGAAGAGCAAATATTCATACAATTGAAATATTTTAATTTTTGATTTTTCTTTTGTAGTTTATATTGACATTTACTTTATTTCACCCATTAAATGTTCAGTTTGAGCATTTAAGTTTAAAAAAATTTAAAATTTTCTCTTTGAAAAATGTATACATAATTTGTAATTCAGCAGAGTGGTGCATTATTGGGAGGGGGTGAATATTTTTGCAAGGTATTTTAGTAATCAAAATTGTTTGTTTAGAAAATAGAAAATTTCTATGTCCTTATAGAAATACCAAAGTATTACCATACTGAAGTGCAATAAAAAGGCAGGTCTTTCTTTCAACAATAGGTATACATAATAAGATCACTGGGCACATAGTGTTTTTACATTTAAATAGTAAGCTGAGTGAAAAATGAATAAAATCAGTTGATTACAAATCTTTATAACCACGCCAGTATTCTAGCAAAAATGACGTACAAAGAAAGGTAGTAATATTCTTCAAGGGTTTCTCTCCTAATGGAATGGAAAATTAAGCCTTTTAGTTCTAAAAGCATGGTAAAATATATGCCATTACATACCAAATCATTTTGGTGTATTTGGTACCCCCTACAATGCCAGACTCAGTTTAAGGTGCTGCTGGATGATATAATAATTCATCAAAGTCTACTTTAGAATGGTTAAAGATTGATAAAAAATAGTTCTGGGATGGCCTAATCAAAGTCCTCATCTAAATTGAGTTGAGAATCTTTAATACAATTAGTTCAAGAAGGCTCTATGTCCTTGCAATTTAAATAATCTGGACAGATTTTGCATTTCTGAATGTACATCACTACAGAATCATGCTTAAATTGTTTTGGTAAATTCTAACAATTTAAACTAAGTTGTTATTGATAACAGTATCCATACTAGCTGTTAATTTCATTTTCCTCATCAAAGTATAACTTTTTGATTAGTTATTTCATTAGATTAAATAAGTAATTGTACAAATGTACTTGTATACAGTATTTTTTCTCTTCAGGAGAGAGAAAGAACTTTTGCTATAATAATTTACTTTTGGCAGTGTGTATTAACAACTGCATTTATCATAAAATTAGAAAACAGTTTTAGAGATGTCATTGATTAAAAACTTTTACTTTTTCAGTTTTGTACTTATTCCAATTATAATTATTTTAATAAGCATCTCAGCGCCACTCTCTGACAGCTTTTTGTAAGTGCATAGAAAGGCAATTAAACAGTTTTCTTTGAACTGCAAGGTTTATGTTTATAGTATAGTAAAGCAATTACATGTTATCTTTAAAACATGGATTATTTTATGTGAATCGTATGAAGTAATATATAATACAGTTCATTTTTATTATTTATTAAAGCTGTATTCACAGTAGTTTCTTTGAAAAGTGTAACTAAATAAGAAACAAATATGAAATTTAATTACATTTAAATTTAATTTGATTCTAGTTCATGGATAAAATAACAACCTTTTGTTGGGTTAAGCCTAAATAGATTAGGCACTGTGTATGCCAATATAGGAACTGCATTATTATATTTTAGATCTGCAGACAAGTACTGTAGTCTAAGTAAGAATTGGAGCATTTTGTTTCCCTAAAAATAAATAAAAGCCTTAATAGGTAGGTCATATTTGTTTATTTTGTTTTCTTCTGTGTGTTTTTTAGTAAAAGGGACATTTTAACTTTACAAAACTTTTCTATTTTAAATAGAAGGGTCTGCTGCATGACACTTGAGCTGATTTTATATTGGTCTTTAATGAAAACATTTCTGTACATATTTCCCCTTTATGAAGTTGGAAAAGGTCAAAATGTAGTAATTTTGACAATATTTGTCAATTTATTATTATTATTTAATAGTTAAAATACAATTGTACTATATAGTGTTTTTCTTCCCCCAAGGATTCCATACCTTCATACACAGAAAGGAACTCTAGGGTTAGCACCCCTATTGTTACAAACAGTGTTCTGGGATCTTTAATGTCCAAGTAGATTTCATTTTAATGTCTCATCAGAAAGATGGTACCTCCTACATCATATGTGACAGGTCACCATATTGGTATACTGGTTTTGAAATTTCTGGTTCTAAGGAACAGTGCCACCTACCGATTCCTCAGACTACTTACAGCAGCACTTTGGTTTCCCATCCTATACTAAATGTATAGTCTTGTTTATTTTCAAGTATTTTATTTATATGTTTCAAAGAAAATGCATAAGAGCTAATGATACATACAAAAATGACAGTTATCGGAACACAACAAAATGAAATTAAAAACAGTAATTGTTTTATATAGTGACAAATAAGTGTCTAATAGTGATGAGTTCTACTTTCATACTCAAATTACTGTATTTACAATTTGAACATTTAAAAACATTGGAACCTTTTGACAACATTCCAGAGCATGATGTTATGATGTGGCTATGCACAAGACAGAGCCATAGTGGTGATCAGGTCAGAATCGGACAGTTTTGGAGGCTTCTGATGACGCCCAAGAGCAGAGAAGTCAAAGCTTTCTGGTGACAGCCCAGGATGCAATTTTAAGTGATAGTAGAAGCTGCAGTGGAGACAGTCAGAGTTACTGCCTCAGCAGAATCATACTGCCAACTAGCAATAGACCGACATTGCTGTAGAAGTCCCAGTAGAGTAAGCTGCCGACTCCTGTAGGCTGTATCTGTCGCTGTCAGACCAGCTTACAGCAGACCAGTACTGCTGACTATTAGTGGACTGGTGAATCTGCAGCAGGCAAGTGTGGGGACTGGAGAGCCTGGATCTGGGGATGGACAGGACAGGGCGCTCATTGTTGAGACAGTCTTCTGGCAGAACACCAGAAGCTGGGCTGATCAAGGTGTGTGCTCTCAGGGGGATCTGCTCCAGAGACCTGGCCAAGCGTGTGCTCTCAAGGTGGACTTCAGAAGGCATGCCTTGGACAGGGCTGAGCAGTGTGCCCACTGAGGAATGGGAGCAGTGCAGGGTTCTAGGGGAGAAAAGGGCATAGGTGATGTGATGCCAGTTTGTAGCAGACCGGAATGGCTGGACAGTGACTTATAGCGGGACAGTGAAGCCATAGAAGTTGCAGCAGGGCTGGTGAAGGTGTAGGAACAGCAGCAGGCTGACGATTCTGACTGGCTTCCGGTTTGTAGCACAGTGGCATGTGTGGTGACAGGTTGCCGGACTTTTAGCAGATGGGGTAGCTGTAAAAGTCGCAGCAGAGGTTGGCTGAAGCAGACCAGTGAGGCTGTTGAAGCCACTGCATTTCACGAACTACCAAACTGGTCAGATGGGCCAAATAGCCTGCTCTCATTTGTAACCATTCTTATAAGTTCTTAAAATACCTCAGTGGAACAGTTTGGAGGGACTACAAGTTGCATAGTTCTAGAATACAAGATGCATGGTGAAACAAAATGTGAAAGCATATGCATGCAGAAGGGAAGTTACAAGTGTGGAATTACCTTGCAACATAATGCTCACTTATCTCTTTTTTTAGTGCTCATTCGTGATGTGGTTGAGAAGAGGCTAGATACATTCCAGCAGATGGAGCTAAAGTCACCACGTTTAACCTGAGAAAAAACTGTTATATATTACTACAGCTGGTAAGCATATAATGGTTAATTTTACTGATTTATTTTATTGAGTTTCTTCAAATTGATAAATTTCAATAATAGCAAATTAAAAGTTTTCTTATTGTTTAAGGCCGTGTAAAGATTTCTAATGGTAAAAGAAAGTTGTTTTAAGTGATGCAGAACTGTGTGAATACTATGTGTTATTGCTGTACTAATTATTCTATAAACTAATTTATTACCTTTGAATTGGCATACAGCGATTGGACATATAAGCAAATTCTTACCAAATTATGTTTCATTAACCGAACCAGTTTTTAAATTGACTGTACCTTGTGGCCAAATGTCTGGTCAAATGCCTGTCTGAGGCCACAAAAGGGTACATCATACATAAAGTAGTGTACGGAGATGGAGATATACAATAAACCAAGTTTGGGAATTGAAGATTCAAGTGAAGCACATGAGAAAAACATTGTATTCCTCACAAATAAAACAAAGAAATGTTTATACACATTATTTCATCTCATTCACATTCAAAGCAGCCTTTTATTTATACTGTATTTTTCACTTTTGGGGGCATTCCTGTACCAGCAACACCTATAACTCTGCACCAAATCATCATTGCTAAAGTCACATGTTTTAATGAGTGCCATGTATAGTTAGAGTTGGTTCAACATTGAGTGCTTTTCTCTTTGCAGGAATATAATTTATGGAGAGAAATGAATGAGCAAAGAATACGAATTTGAAAACTGAAATTCATGCCTGATGTTTGAAGCATAATTAAATGACTATTAAAAATGGTGTATCTACAAAGTTTCTATAAATGTTGGCATTCTTCAAACACTTCTGTGTTTATGGTGGATTCTTATTATTCTCATTCTTCTACCATTTCTTTTCAAATTTTGATTTTTTTTTTTCATTGCTAATTCTTCCGTCATTAGCCTTCCCTGTTGTTAATTCCAACTGTTTGGGAACAGTGCTGTTATTCTTAATGTCAATTTGAGCTGGAGTCTAAGTAAATACAAATCAGTATATAATCACACTTCATTGTCTTTCAATTTTGTTGCCCTATAGTTATTTTTGGGATATCTTACATTGATCACTGTAACAGAGCTCAGATCCAACCCTGCATATTTTCACCTGGATATTAAGAAACACATAAAGGACTTGTATGTTCATTGATTTCTTAAACTAACAGTCACTTTTACCATAAATGCTTTATTAACAGTCATCTTTATTTCTTTTTAAAATCTGTAACAACAATGGTTTTCTTTTCTATTTTAAGGGTTAATGTCAAAGGTTTGTAAATAAAGATTCTGTGTCCTTTGTTGAATAAAGTCTGGCACTAGACTGCTATTTTACAGAGGTCTAACACTTTCTCAAGGTCAGGGACTATAGATATTTACTATTTTTACTATTTTTATTTATTTATTATTTTTAATAAATCACCATGATGGCCTCCTCTTGTATGTAAGCTTTCTTATACACTAAAACATTGCAAATGGTTGAAAATGTTGTCACATGTCAGAAAATGTTTTAACATTGTTATTTTAAATCTAAATAGATTCAAAATCTGGTTTTAGTGTTGTAAAATATTCCTTTCAAAGACAGCCTTTTCGTTATTCAGCCTCTATATGCCTCTGTATCAAAGACTGCCTTAGTCCCATATTTATTTAATCAAACACAATAGGTCCTGTCCTGACCTAGTAGTCATTAAAGATCCCCAGGCATTTCTCGTAGAGTAAGAGTAGGGAGTTATACTGGTGTCTGGGCCAAATTTCCCCCCTTGGCCTTTACCGTGGCCTCCAAATTTTCCCCATGTATGATTGGCTTGCACTTGCCCTGCGGTGGGCTGGCACCTCGTCCAGGGTGTACCCTGCCTTGCACTCTTTGCTTGCTGAGTAGGCTCCGGCTTCCCGTAACACAGTATGGTATAAAGTGGTTTGGCAAATGACATGACATGACATGACAATAGGTCCTACTAGGTCATTTTTAGTTTCATTTTTAATTTTGAAGAACATTCATCTAAAATTCTGATAATAAACATCAAAAAGATCAGGTGACGAAAGAATTGTTAGACATTGGGCTCCCTAGTGATTGAAATTGAATCATTGAGCAGAAACTTGCTGGTGAATGTTTGGGTTATGTTATGTTATTAGCTGACTGGGACACAAATGAACAAGTACTGTTTGGACTAGTCAGAACTGACCTGGCCAGGCTATGTTTTTGTCCAGGTAACTGTGGGCTTGAAAGGTTATTGATGAGGGCCTTGTTAATCCTGCATTTTTCCCCTTTTGGCACTCTGGGGCTCATAGTGTGAAAACTGAGTTAGGTTGACTGTGCATGTTTCAGAAGGTAAATGAAAGGGTATAGTACCCATAGTGGTAAAATGAGGAAGATATGAAAAATAAAAGTAATAAATGGCGAGTTACAATTGAAATGGATTTAAAGGCAATAAAGAAGTGGCGACTACACCAAGTACAATTACACTTTGTTAATATTTTTTTCATAAAGCCTTGGAGCTTGATAAGTTCCCTGGTGGTTCGCCTTGCTAAACTAACATTTTGTGTATTAGGGACGTGAACCACACCTCTGGGAGATCACCGCTTTGAGTCACAGGCATGCAAAGTAGATGATAAATTCTGTTGATTTTAATCCAGAAAAAGAAGCCATTAAATTATGGCTCATCTATTATTTACTCATCTATTTGTGAATACTTTCAAGCGCACTTCAATGGAGCTCTAACAGTTTAGGAAATGCTCTAAGGAAAGCTAAAGTCGATGAAATTTATTTTTGGGATGTGTGTCCTACAGTATGTTAACCATACAAAATATGAAATATTAACATTTTAAATAACGTTTTGAAATTATTATTTGAATTGGACCTGTTTTGCATTTTCTGATTAAAATAAAACTAATAAAAACAATAAATATAATAAAACCAGGTTAATGTTTAAATTATACAGAATAAATAGAGGAGCAACAGATAAAGCTTCAAAGCAATTTGTAACCAAGTTGCTAAATAATCGTTACTAGCAGAATCAGGCCTGACCAAGCTGGGGGTCAGGACATCAAATTATAAATTAAAATCACAATGTTCTAAAAACTAATCATGATTTACAGGTATAGAAAGTGAAAGTATATGTAATACAGATTATCTATATGGTTTATACATCTACAGTATATACAGTAGGAAGATATACTGCACATGTACAGATTGCACCACTGCTAAATAGGTTATGCTTACTGAAAGCAGATTTTATTTAATTGAATTTTTTAAAAAAACATAGCATGTGAAAAAAAACATTGCAAACTGACTCACAAGAACAAAGCAAACAACTACATTAATACAATAATATACTGTAAAAACTGTACAACTGGGTTATATTTGTGACCAATTGAGAAGCAGGTTGAGTACCACCAGTCCACATGTAGTGTCCTTCACAATCAGTAACACTTGGCAGCAAAGATTGCTACAATTGTGAGGCATGGTGGCACAGTGCTTAGAATTGCTCCCTCATAGCACAGGACTCCGGATTTCAATCTGGAACTATATGTGTGGAGTTTGTATGTTCTTCCTGTGTTTGCATGTGTTTCCTCCAGGTGCTCTGGTTTTCTCCCGCAGTCCAAAAACATATTGGTGTTACACCACGCCCCCGGAGGACTTGTCATTCCACCTTGCATTCCAGCATGGTTCCAATTAGCCAATTTACCCCCAGCCTATTTAATGCTGCTTCACACTCTCCTCTGTGCTCAGTATTACACTTTTTCCTGGCTAGTGGTACTTCCATTTTCGCTACAACTTGCTACTTGGTTTTTGGCTTCCTGACCCTGGTTTGTTCTCCAACTACGTCTCCTGGTTTTGGTTTGGTACTTAGGTTATCGTTCTGGTTTCAACTCTCGGCTTCCTCACGGCTTACGGCTCCACTTCTTGTTTTGTACTTTTGCACCGGCTTGTGCAATCCGGCTTTCGGACCTCGGATTGTTATATCAACTACGCCTCTGGAGATCGTTCTGGTTTTCTGTATAGGCTCCTCACTACTATTTCCTAACAATTGGTAAGTTAATTGGCTTCTGGGAAAAATTGGACCTGGTGTGTGGTGTGTGTTTGTGTCTGTCAGCATCCCGTCCAGGGTGTACCCTGCCTTGCCCCTTTGCTTGCATGGATATGCTCCTCTGCGACCCTGAATTTGAAGAAGAGGTAAGAAAATAGATGAATTGATTGCTACAGTTGTCAGGCCATCAGCAGCAGGAACACAGACTGAAGCAGCAAAAGCAATTCTTCATTAGGGTAAGTCGATCCAGCAGTGAAAGCATCAGGATCAGACAATGACAGTATAAACCAGGGCCAATTTCAGCACTGGGCGCAAAGATGGTTAGGCAGACAGTGAACCAAGCCAGCACACTGAGGCAGTGTCTAGTCTAGATCCAAGACCAAACAGTGGAGAGACAGATCATAAACACTAGCCAGTTTATCCAAGAGAGCAGTGGCCTGCAGACGACCATGACAAAATTAGGAAATCAGGCAGGAGTAGCAGTGAGAAAGCACATACAATGAGTGGTTGCAGTCGAGTTCCACTCCAGAGCTCACAGCAGGAAGAGTTTAGAAATAATGAGTTAGAACAGACAGAACTTTCAAAATATTTTGTAAAAAAATCACCAAAACAAAAAAGCAAAGTGAACTAAAAATGATTTGGAGAAGTGGAAGCTAAGATACAGTACAGTATGTAAGCATCCTCTCCCAACTTCTGCAGAGTGCCGGCTAAGCTCTGTGCTCCAGACATCACTACTTGGCTTTGCTATTCGTGTCACTGGATAATTGTGATTGGGATTCTATGAACAGACATAAAACCCCAAACCAACTGCTAGTGCAATTATCAACAAACCCCACAAATGAGACCAATTATGTATATCCTTTTCAATCGATTTGATAAGGGTTTAAGATGTGGAGAAACAAAGGAACTGCATATACTGTAAAGAACACCATGTTATCTGTAATGCATGGTGGAGCTAAGTTCATGAACGTGGCATGCATGAACTGGTTCATTCATCTGTATTGATGATGTAACTAATGATAACAGTGGAAGAATGAATTCTGATGATTAAAGAAATAAGTCTGCTTATGTACAGTAGAAGGAAATACTTCCATAGTTTTTGGGCTCCTTTTTACCATGCACAAGAAAGTAATAGTAACATCAAGCATATCTACCAAAGAGGTTCTAGGTTACACAAAGCTATATCAAAATCACACCTACTGTATAAGGAGAATCTACAGTTACAATGTTTATTATGAACAAATGTTTATCTTCCTTTTAAGAAATACAAGTGATACAGCATTTGTTTTATTTGAAAACAGAATTATTCCTAAAATAGATGACCATTGTAAAGTTCAACTGAAAAAAACAAAACATAATAGCAGATTAACTACAGTAACTTTACCATATGAAAAATATAAGGGGATAGAAATACAGAAATATTTTCAATGGTTATGATGTTGCAAAACCTTCCGCAGTTACAAGATAACTTTAAATGTCAGGAAAAAAAACACAATTTCCTTTTTATATTTAAAAATAGAATAAGATATAAAACATTTATATTGATGTAGACTGTGCTAGAGTAAGTCTGTTTAACTTGTATTATGTCACAGCTATGTCAATCGATCTATATATATTATATACAGTATACTGATATGTTTTGGTTCCAAAACACATTGTTCGTTTTCAATGACTGTCAGTATACAAACTCCAAGTGCAATGTACGATAAAATGAAATTGCTCATCTGGCTAAATATACCCAATTGTTGCTCGTCATTTGTATAAAACAAGGATTATAGATCTCCCACGATAGATACGGTTTTATAAGGAAACCTTTTGTGAGCCTTCCTTTGTTTCTCCCCCCTACAGTACACGTTATAATGTAGTCTACATTAGGTCGTATCGCCTGTTTTTCTTCTGCGCCTTCAGTCGAAACACAGTGGCGCTATTTTATTAACATTGATCTTGATCAGAGTGCAAGTAAAACTCTCGACCACAAGTCTAAGCGTACTGTACATCCCGCGTTCATCAACCTGTTGCAGGCAGGTCTGTTTTGCGCTGCTGGATTTACAGCAGATATATACAGATCTATTTTAATCTTGTACTGCTATTGGCTATGTCCGGTTACGACACCTCCCCACCTAGATCAGAGTTCCACCGTCTTTGTGTCATGGGCGTGCATTTGCGACAGGCACTGCTAGTCAAACCCTTTGAAACACCCACGTAATACAATTAGAAACGGAGTGGTATGGGTGTAAATAGACGCTTGCATCACTGCAGAAAAAAAGTTCGCTAACGGACCATAAGTTGTGTTGCTATGCTCCTGTTTGTTGTGCTAGTGAGGTTTATTGAATATAAATTTGCAGGACGCCCTGCCACACTGCGATAGACAGATACACCACAGAAACGTCAAAGCAACCAGGATGATTGGGTTTAACATTATTTTTTAGTTTGGGAAATAAGAGGCTATACCGTTAAAGCTGAAGTCAACAAAGAAAATTGTTAATTATAATAAACTTAATCAAATGAAGAGTCTTTATAAAGTAGTGTAACGCTTACGGCCGACAGGTACTGTGTAAGAGCCGGTTTACCAGAGCAGGTGACGTCACCGCCCTTCCCTGAGATAGCAGGACTACAGCTACTAAGCTGTAGAGAGATCTCTCTTTAGCTCACCGGGCTGGGTCCCTGTTGAGTAACGCGGGAGTCCCGGGTTCGAGTCCCCGACGGTGCGGGGCCGACCTAATGCGGCAAGGGCGCCCACCTGAACCCCGTTGCGTTACAGTATTTTTACTGTGACAGTGAAAGGGGTGTGTGGTATTCTTATCAATTGGCTGAGATTTTCTTGGACCTGGATTGATTCTCAATATCTACAACTTTGATTGCTCATTCTTTTTTCAAGGAAAGATCATCTTTTAGGTGTGAATGGAAATTAAAGCCCCCAGACTCATATATATATATATTTGTATGCACAAGGCAAAAACATGCTTGAAAATGAAATGATTTTTTTTCTTGAAGGTTGCATTAAATCACTTAATCTTTTTCAATTTCCTCTGGGCTATATAAATATATGAAAAAGGGGGGTATTCTGGTGGCTTCAACACAAAAACTGAATCCTGAGTTCATATTAACCATTTAAAGGTTTGGAAACTGTATGCAGAGAGGGTAAGGAAAAGAACAGTATTTTTTATTCTTTCTCACTATAATGTCAAGATTCACTAAAGTCTTCAATCACACGATGAACGTCTAGGTTTGGTATTTGCTCATTATTTTAGAAAATCTATTCAACTTGTGATGTTGTAAGAATGTATGTGCACTGCGTGGTATGCTTGTTTAGGGTATCACAGGGTGTTTATGGTGGTCATTGAGCACACCATGGATGGGTTTGAGATTAGTAAGATTCAAACAGAGACATTTATGGGGCTATCCATTTTTTTGCAAAAAGACACTTATTCTTAAATTGTTGTGTGTTACCCTGTCATGTGTCCTGTCTGTTATTTATTCTGTACCCAGAAGCAGAGTAGCCCTGTCCACATTTGGGGCACCTTTCCCCCAAAATTGAGAGGTGCTGTGGCATCTAGGAAATGTTGTTTTTGCTGGTAAGCTTCCTATACACAGTAGTCTGGGTTCATCCAATTACTACTGCATAAGAAGCAGAAATGTGACTACAAAGTTAAGAGACAACTACAGATATTGTACCACTACCAGCCTTTCTATACATGCTGTTTCTGAATCTTTATAATAATGAAGACAAAGTAGCAGTGATCAGAGAAACCAAGATAGGTCATACGCAAGTTGATTCATTAAGCATCATACACGCCCTCCCTGAGTTACACAGCTTTCCTTTTAAAATGAGAACACAATGAGCTGCCACCACACCTTGACAACTTCCCCATCAAAGGTTCACTGCATGTTATCAAAAACGTTTCCATTTCTGTTCCAAGATAACAATATTGTAGCAAATATAGCATTAGAATGAAGAAGAATAAATATGTTTTCACTCCTTCAGCTGGATACTTCTTGATCTGGTAGGTGCATTATTAGTGAAAATGTATTTTTTTGCACGGGGGGGGGGGGGGGTGTCTGTAGCTTTTTGGGATGGTGTGATCATCTCTGGATAAAGGCATAATATGGTTTATAGATCTGGGTAAAAGGATGATTATAAGAAATTGTATAATTACCAATACAGACTGACATGTTTCTGTATGTTGTTCATATATAATGCCTATTTATAAGGGCAAGGAAGAGGACATTTTGCCAAAGAGAAATTGCACTTTTCAAATAAGCATACTGATTATAGTAGTTTCTCGGGCCCAACCTTTCCTTTACAATCCCTACAAGCAGTTCTGTGTAAATGTGTGCTGTTCTTTTAAGAAGCACCTTGTCTGATGATGATCCTGGGTGGTTCGTGGATAAAGCATGAAAGTGTGAAATGACCAAACAAATATATGGATTTAAACCCTTTTAAAACCCTGCATCTGATAAGATGAACAGAAGGACTCCTGAATCCAAGCTATTCCACTGTTCAAACAGGTCTGAACAGCAAAAGAATAGAAGAAGTACATTTTCAACTGTTAAAAGAAACTGAATTAACTCACAAGTTAATTTTGCAAGGGAAAAGCAGAGGTGTACATAAAGATTTCCCATCACTTATGATGTGAAAAGCAGGACTAAATATATCAAAAGCATACTTATAAAAATAACTACAAATATTTCAAATGCCTGAAGTTCAAATTTATCCATATTCTGTAAATATGATGACAACAAATGTTTCAAATGTTTGTAGTTCTGTGGTACTCTAACAAATCCTCAGATGTTTTACTTTAACCTCTAGAAGTTTCTTATTCTAGTATTTGTGTAATACACATCAACATACTAAACATGAAAATACTCATGGTTTGTAGTTTTATATCTTACATATGTAAATATTCAATATATTTTGATAACATGTGTAAATGTTAGGTCCTGCACCATTTAATTTTTTCTGAAAGGATTGAGTGATGATCACATTTTCTTCTCCAGAAATCCAAGGAATTTCAAGGAAAGAATTAACTGTTATTTTAACAGGTCACTAAATGGTTATTTCAGCTATGGTAGAGGTTTATCACCTCTAAAAGTAGACTAACAATTCTGCCAAAGATAACCTATTCAGTGAAAGTCTGTATTACATTGCCTGTGGGTTTCTTATTATCAGTCATATTGTGGTTGTTTCTACCACAAGAAGTATGTTTACTTTACTACTTCTAGTTTTATGAACCTAATACTTGCAACTAATATTTCTTGACATGACAGACAAGTTCTATTTCAGCCATGATTGATGTGATTATTGGAGATGATTGATTTTTACCTTTCTATAGTGAGTAAACAATTCACACATGGCAACGAAAGTCACTGCTCACCACCCTTTAAATTAAAACAGGCCTTGTACTGATAGTGCTGTGTACAACATCATTTGTTTCAGAGGACCTTCTAATCTTGACAAGATAAAACGCAAAAACTTGTGAAAGATGTATTATGCCTCATTGTAAGGTGGTTTCCCTGGATAGAAACGCATAAAACCACAAACGTCTTCAAAGTTCGCGAAAAGTTTAAGTCCTCAAGATTGTTAAAGTTACCATTCATTCGGTCGTTACTTTTTATTTATATGTGCCGTAGGAGAGGCAGACATTTCAACCAGACGTCTGCCGGCTATAGTCTAAGAACACTGTAGGAGATCATTAGCCGCATGAACTCTTTCGTCTTCTTTGTGTGCTGATCTCCCTATTCACTTTCATTTATTTATTTAAATTATTCTCTCGAGCTCCACGGATGTTGTCAGAGCTTGTTGCTGATAGGAGTCGCTGTTGGATTCGCCCCAGCGGTGACAAAACAGGAACCCAGGAACAGGGAGATAGAAATGAATAGAGCACTGTAGGACAGAATGAGTGGGTCAGCCATATTGCAGTACCGCTGACTTCAGCCGAGGGAGGGGAGTTTTCGAGGCTGCGGCTCGTCAGTGATTCTAATAAAATCACACCTGCTTCTGGTAAGATAATTTATTAAGTTATATTCAAGCGAATACTTTAATGTTTTCGTAAAGTCTAGCGGGATGGTGGAGGTTATGTTACACAGCTCTGTTTTGCACTTGTTAGGTTTTCAAAGGAAATCTCTCAACAGGTGTTACAGGGATTATTGTGGGCTGTGGCTAACTGCTGAAGGTTAGGTAAACCAGATTATTTTCTGTCAATTGCTCAACCATTTGGGTAAAACCAATGACGCATCAAGGTTTAAAATGTGATGGCCTTTCTTTAAAATGATTGTATTCCTCTACAAATGAAGCTCTTAGATTTATCACGCAGGCTTGATCTGGAGAAAAAAAAGTTATACGTGCCATTTTAAGTAAGACGTTATTTTGAAGGAAAAGTGAAAGAAATCTGTTAGTACATCTGTCTGTATGTCTGTGCATAAACCTAAAGAACTAAATGTACTGATATATCGATGAAAGAAAATGTATTATTGTAAAGCTGATTTGCTTGTATAGAATATTAAGCACGAACACTTTTTAGTCCTGTAGCTTGTGAATTTCAAGGACGGGATCGAAAGTAACCATTGGTAATCATTTCTCCTGTGAAGTTGCACTTCAGTCTTTCTCCGTACGTTTTGTTACATTGTCAGCAGTGTCGATAAAACGCAAGGACATCGGAGTACTTTCAGTTTTCGCTTTATGTATTTTAAGTTTTCTATCACGGTAGCCCTTAAATTTATCAATGGTGGCGATATATTTGGTTGAATTTATTTCTGTGCGTCCAAGGGTCACACCTTTGGAGGTGCTGAGGTAAGTATTTACCAAAAAGGGTGGAGACTGAGCGACCTTTAACTAGTGGTATTACACACTGTCGGACGTCTTTTTTTCGCTTGGGTGAGGCCCGTTTCTAATCAGGAGTTACATACTTAATAATGATTCATAAACGTATATCCCACAGGTTTACCTGATTTTCTGTCACATTATACAGGCTGAGCGGAAGAACAGATTTCTTCTGATCGTTTCTGAGGTCTCTCAAACTTATTCCTCTACATTTTTTCAAGAGGAGAATTTCGGAGGAAAAGTCGTCCGCGTTTGGCCCAGAGTATTGAAAGAAAACTTCACTGAACCTCTGGTGGAACATTTACAGAGAACTGAATATGCCAAAGCCAGTAAGTACTTTCATTTGTCAAATGATACCCTGATGGAACGTACAGTATTTTATTACACGAAAAAACGAGTTTGTATATCTGTGTATTTAGGATATTCTTCAATGAATGTCATACTCTTTATGTTAATATACTAAAGTTTGTAGCTTAAATCACGTTCTTTTAACAATGAATTATTTGAAAACAATATTGAAACTGCTATATAATAATGTGTATCAGGATGTGTGGAATGTGTAATATGTCTAAATTAAAAAGTATAAAAGAAAAGCAGTTAAACAACTTCATCTTTATAGAATACGACGAGACAGTTCATCATATTTATTAGACTTTTAGAATAATGTTTTGATATTCTATATTTCTGAGCTGAAAGAGACAAAATAGGTTTGATCAGTGATTTAAAGGACATTTGAAGCCAACACAAGCCAAGGTAAGCTATTTTGTAAATGTGTATGCAAGGAATGAGCAGTATTTTATGAAAGGACCAGATGTGTGGCTTTTCTTTGGATTCTGAAGTCCAATTAAGATCATGTACTGTAGCATCTTGCCTTCCACAGTTTATTGCCACATTATAAAGTATAAAATAATATCATTATATTTAATGTAATATTTTACTGATAGCATTACATGATTAAAGTTACATTTCAGTATAATATTGCATATACAAAGTTTTAAACATTTTTCTTGTTTTGAATAAGATTCCATAGGTATATGAGAAATCATTGCTCAGATGTGAATTTCAGGATGCCCTGTTTTTCTTCAAGTAGAGATAAGGATACTGTGTGCTTTTGTTGAAGTATTTCCAGATTAGTTCAACATTCCCTGACAGTTCCTCAGAAAGATTGCAGAGGTTGTTAATACAGGATTGATGTTCAGTGAAACTGGAGCATTCAGGGACTTAACTAAAAACAAGGGTGATCTTTGTTTCATATTCTTTCTGATTCTAGAAATATCTTGTGTTTATCCTCACAAGACATTCTGAAATAATGAAATGAAAAATAAGTTTATTTTGTTAGATTCTACTCAATTGATTACACCAAGGCTATCCTTCTCAGAGTTTAATACTCTTTGTTGTTCAAGTTGCAAGGGAGAGCATTTAATGGGTAAATAAAGAACAGTTAATTAAATGTATTTAAATGAATAAGTATGTACTTTCTGTTAGAAGCCTTCAACAAAATGCTTAGTAGCATGATTGACAAATCCATCTGGAGAAAGAAGAAATGTGTGCGGAAAAGTGGATTTATGTTCTGGCATTGTATCAATCAGAGTGTAATCTCTTGTGCTACTAATTCTCCATAAGTAGTTTCAGTAATTAAACTGAGGGATTAATCTCATGCAGTCAAATCAAAACTATTCCACAACTTTTTGCCTTCTATTGGAAAAATCAGGAATGTATGCTTGTAATTGTTCTTGTCCCAATAATTATATAAAAATAGTTTTAAGTCCAAATGGAGCTTCTGCTTTTTAAAGATGATATGCTAAGCCAACAAGAATATAAATGTAGTGATATAATTTATCAGTAACTTTATTGTGACCTCTTCTTTTGTCCTTAAATTGTCATTTTCTAACATGTGTTGGCATGACAATAGTTGTTGTCAGAGGAGTAATAACCTACAGCACATTTGTCTCATTTATGTGCCTTACAGAATGGATTTTGTGTTCTATGCTGTAGTTCCTCACATCTTGAATCACTGATAGCTGTGAGACGTCAACATATCTGTTCCTTATTCAACTGCTTTAATACAATTTGATGTTTTGTTGTCAAAGATGAACCCATTTATAGCCTTTCTTCTCTGTGTGGGCCTGTTTTTTTCCTCTTTACAATATTAATGATTACATGACATGTAGCACTGCAAGGGCTGTTCTAATACATCCAGATTTATGCTCATACACTAATCAATATTTTTGCTTTTAAGTATGGCTTAGATGACCACTTTGGGTTTTCAGTGGATAATTCAACTTACATGGATTTATCTACTTTACCTTGTCCATGCAAAATCTTTGTCTTTTAAAAGTGATTTGTAGAAAGGCATCGTAGGGTAGAGCTTGGGAGCACTGGATAAATTATTCAGTAATATAGAACATCAGAGTGAGGCTAAACCTAAAAAAAAGCAAGATTCTGCTCCTGGGTAAGAAAGTTGTAACATCCAATTTGTTTCTGCTGCACAAATGCTGTCACACTCAGTGTATCAGTATTGATGCTGCTGAAATCTAGAACATAAGAATGTATCTTTGAATACCTGCTGGCAATGGATTAAAAGGTGAGAAAAACGAAGCACAAGGACTTAAGAGCATTTCTCAAGTGTTTCACTTTCATAACGGGTTTCTTGATGGAATCTGTGATGTGATTGGCAAAACAATGTGCTGCAACACTCCACCTGAAGCACTTTACAGGTAATGGGGACTCCCCTCCACTACCAGTTTGTAGCCCCTAACTGAATGATGTGACAGCAGCCAAACTGTGCCAGTATGCTCACTACACATCAGATATCAGTGGGTAGGAGAACCGGGTAATGAAGCCAATTCATAGGTGGGGATTATAGTCCTTAGTGTAGGCTAACACTCCTACTCCTTTCGGGAAACGCCCTGGGAGTTTTTTTTTTACTGACCCGCGAGAGTCAAAACCTTGCAATAGGTATTAAAACATGTTGGCTTATTCAAAAATCATAGCGCCCACATCCTCTTTTTGCACTCCGCATTGCATATTGAGTATAAAATGCCAAAAATGCAGAAGCCAATGTAGTAAAAAAAATAATGTGCTGGTGTGTGTGTATACTTGCAGAGATGTGTGCTCCTGTGTTACACAGTTTTGAGAGCTCACAGGTTAC
Source organism: Atractosteus spatula (assembly GCF_055471065.1). Classification (NCBI taxonomy): domain Eukaryota; kingdom Metazoa; phylum Chordata; class Actinopteri; order Semionotiformes; family Lepisosteidae; genus Atractosteus; species Atractosteus spatula. The sequence continues at coordinate 35,218,106 of NC_142707.1, forward strand.
ACAGGTCATGAGAGAGAAGGGCTCTTCTGGGAATGTCTGTGGCTTGAAGGTCGCAGCAGAAGGTCAACGGGGTAATCAGGGTCCAGCCGTCCACACTTAACTCCAGCAGCACTGCCAACTAGCAGAATGCTCCCATGACCTGGATCCAGTTAACCATGTGTATGTATCCAATGACAGGACAGTCAGATTCAGAGGCACTGCCTTGTTAATGGCTTGTGAAGCCATATACTGTATCCATCCACTATATATACATGATTATAATGATCAGGTGTCCCAGGCTGCACTTGGCATGGATGACAACTCCCCATGTGTTTGTAGATTGGGATTTTTGTTTAACTCTGGTTCTTTCTCATTTGGCAATGGCATACATGTAAGAAGTAATAAACCCAAAAGATCATGGAAGTCTGTACTAGGAAAGAACATTAATTTGGTGGTAACAGTGGAATAATGTGTGTGGAGGGGAATTAGTGTTTGTTGGGGTGGACATTACAGTCACCTGCACAGTGAGTTGACCATATTTTCAGATATGCTACACTTGCTAATGCAGAAACTCCAGCATCAATCAATGCAGTAATTCTGGTCCCCACAAGGCAAAGGTTACTCAAGACTTCCTGTTCCTGGGGAGGGTTTTTGGAGAGAATGGAATTTTTCTTTTTGTTACCTTATTATATCGCATATCATCAACTACTGCTGCATTGCATCAGTGTTACTTAAAAAAATATAAAATCTCTTTGCTGTTTGTATGCAAACCCCTATTGCGCATGCCAGGTAGTGATCGCTTAAATTAAGATCTGCGACTTGAACGCACCAGGTTTCTTGCCATAAGTGGCATTTACATTTTCTGTTCAAAAGCTGCATAACAAAGAAAGAAATGATATCTTAGCCAGGGTTGGCCTAATGTTTATTCTGAACCTGGATTTCCCTTTTTAAAAATATCAATTCATGGATAGAAAACATTTGCAAATAGTAGCGCAAGGGACACTGTCACAGTGCTGCAGGTTGTGTTGGAACTAATGTTGGGTTTTAAATAGTATTTCAATTAACCGTTTGTTTATCCTGTTGTCCTAAGCAAAACACCAGAATATCTAAGTGACTTAACGCAAGGTGTGGCTTTAATTTACTGTTGTGTTCAGGTTTTTCTTTGTATCCCAACCCATTGTCGTCATTTGTTTCAATTAATTATTTATTGTAAGGTAATGGTTGGTTCGCTTTTAGGTATGTATAGTGTACAAATGATTGCACTTGCTTCAGCAGCTGTATACGTATACAGTCTCATGGTAGTTGCTCTCTCTAGGTGAAGGTGCAGCATTATGTGCTTGTGCTCTCCATCTATCCACTTTCTCACTGGTGCCCTATCCATGGTGTATCCTGCTTACTGCCTGTTGCTTGCTGTGACCCTGCTTGTACTCAGGGTCTCTGAAATACCTCTGTGTCCCCAACACGGGGAGGTTTGAATGCTGACAAAAGATGCTTGTGTGATTTAGAGTTTTAATTACAGGTACGTCTGCTTTCTGTGTGAATTGGGAGTTATACTCTTGTTTGCAAATGAGAACTTTGGACGTTTGAACCTGGCTTAATCGGACAGAGTATCTTTTTTCAGTTTCTTTTTCTAAATAGTTTAAATATATTAAGGTATTAGAAAAGTTAACTCAAGTCTCTTAAAAAAGCTTTAGGTTATTGCTTTATGGCTTTGTATTTAGGAAGTGTTCCCATGGATACTGTGAAACACTGCAAAAGCCAATTTTTACAGCCCCAGGACTCCTTGTTTAGTTAAGGATTGAGTCTTTTATAGTGTGGGGTCAAAATCTTGCATAGCTCTTGAGGTTACTGCTGCCTATTTAGTAATGGAATGATCTTTGGCTACCCCTGTGCCCTAAAATATACTCATTAACCACTCTTAAAGCAAGTTCCAACCTGTTCTTTTTCGATTCTGGCCTTGAGGCTGTGATTGAGGTTTTTGCTCATTAACAATGTCATCCTGACTTGGGGTCTTAACAATTCACTATAAGTGACCATCTTTTTGGATGTGTAGTTGAACACACTCCTTTTTTAAAATATCTTGGATTTTTTACTTTAAATATGATGTTATGAATATGGTATGGATTTCTAAATAAATGTTTTACAGTCTGGATTTCTAGTTAATTAGAATGGTGTTACGATATACAAATAGTGGATTTTATGAAGGACTCACTTGTCTGGAATAATTCAGTTGAACCTGTGCACCTGAACTGTTCAGCTTGCTAAGAAAATGTTCTTCCAGTCTGCACCTTTTAGGAGGGATTCAGACTTAGAGATGTTCAGTCATAATCTCACAGATGGTGTCTTTGCACCATTGATAGCTCAGTCAGACATTCCTCAGTTGTAATTTTTTTCCAGCATATGAATCCTGTATGAATTCATTCATGCTTCTTTCATAATGGATTGTAGGCTTAAATACTTTTTTTTCCTAATTACTTCTTACCTGCAACCTGTGATCGAAGACTAACTTTGTCAGCTAAATATAATGCGTTCTGCTTTATAGCTCAGCAATTTAAGTATATGTTCAAAGTTCATATTTTGAAGCTAATTATTAACACAGACAAATTAAGGCCTTCTATAGGTTAAATACACTTAAGAATATAGTTTATTTTTACCATCCCAAAATGCAACCCAGAGAAGAAAAGAGAATAATTAAGATCTAGTCTAAAGAAGTGTTGTTACTAAGTAGCAAATAAGTTAACTCAGCCTTCTTAGTCCATCCAGAGACTTTTGCATCTTTACATTAAATAAACAAATGAATGATTTTTTTCTTTTCCTATAGTAAAAGAAGAAAAATGGCCAGTCCTCATACTAAACATTTCAACACATGGAATAATGTATGAATCACTGCATGATAAATCCAGTTCCTGTGTCTGCTCTTGTCAGATGTCCGTCATACAGAAAACAATATGTAGCCCCATTGATAAATGCTCAAATGTTCATGTATCTCACAAAAAGTGTAAATGAATCCAGCAAGTAAAAGCAAGACAAGAGAATAATTAAAGGAATACAATCACTGAAACAGCAGGAAAATGAATTGTTCTCAGTGCACTGAAAGAATGACCAAACATGAACCGATGCCTGAGGAAGTGTACACCACAGATTTATTACGTAATAGTGGGGGGAGAGGCTAACAAAAGACTCAAGGAGGGCTGTGCCCTTTTCTGTGCGGAATCCGGGACAAACTACGTCATCGTTGTCTGGTGAAGCGCAGCAAGATCTGAAGAGAGAGAAAATTGCTAGAATAGGTTACTGTTGTGTGTTAATATACACACAAAAAAGACATTTTTGAACAAGTTTGTACTGCAGTGGCGATGGTTTATAGCATTCATTGGATTTCAAACACCGAAAAAGCAGAATGAGCGAAGTTTAAATGCCTTTTAATCCTGTGTGTCTCATTACAGCAAACATAAGAATGGTTAGACACAAGAGAATGACATTTGGTCTACCTGGTCTGTTTGGTAGTTAGTAGCTAATGGGCTCAAGGATCTCCTCCTAATCATTTCTTAATGGAAACCAGGGCATCAGCTTCAACAAAAACAGAGCTGGGTAGGTTGTTTCAGACTTCCACAACACATCTTGTGCCCAGGTGTGCGCTTAGTTTTTTACCTAAATATCGGTTTGAGCACCTGTTGCATGTGGGTGTGAGTCAGCCAGCTGCTAACATGTCTGGCAATACAGGAGACTCTGGGTACACATTAGAAAGCTGAATAAAAATAAAAACTTGATGAAAAGCGTCTGGAAGCAATTACAAGTACTGTTTTGGTGTTGTTGCAAGCGATATTATGAGAGAGCCTCCATAGTATCTCACTAACCCACAGTAAATCAGAAGAATTCTTTGGGCAGTTACTTTGCACAGAATCCTTAAAGCATTAAATCCTTAAGTGTGAGGTCTAGATGCAATGCTTCCATCAAAATGAATTTCAGCATCATTCCCCATGGGAAATTGATTACTTTCTTGTTATTTGTTAAGGTGATAAAATATCATTGGAAACAATTGGGACAGAACAATCAATTGGGTTTGCAAGCTTAAAGTTGCTGCTACTAAGACCTCATGTCCTAATTCCTGTTCCAAATGTAGAAGAAACCTATTATGTTGAGTGCATTCTAATACTCTTGCACATTATCTGAAGCAGTACTTTTAAAAGGTTTTTAATATACCCATAGCTACAGTATAAAAAATGAAGGCATTAAAGAAGGACTTCTAGTGATAATAAATATTTGCTTTTAACTTTGTGTATTTAATTTGTTTGAATATACTGTACACTCTGAGTCCTATAGTCAAATCACTTGCAGTAGGTGCTTAGATCTCAGTTGCTTTTCCTGTAGTGATATATTGTTCTCTTGTAAGGTCTCTGTGTCTCAGATGTTTAGCCTGGCAGGCTGGCAGGCTGTGTGTACTGTACCGTGCTCTGGCTCACTGGTTAGATTAGGTTGTCTAAGCAGTGGTGGCAGTTTGAATTTTAGCTTACTAACATTTCCATCATGAAATCATTTCCTGTGGCAAGATCTAATAAAGACACGCTCTCTCTCTTCATCTGTTTTTATAAATGAAGGGAAGATAGGATTTTGTATGTTAGGTTTGTGCTATATTTCCAGTTTAGCCTGTTTATATGAAACCGTGAAATGACTGTGTAGTATCCCATCAAGGCTTACTGTATGCACATCTCAGTATGTCGGTAAACATTATTGAAATATTTCCAATAACCTTGTGAAGCCTCAGGTCTCTGGCTGTATATGCATCTTTCTTTAAAAGAGTTGAAAAATGTTGCATGGGCTTGCTTAATCATGTATGGAGGCAAAAATTCAAAGACTTCAGTTTTGCTTTTGATAGAAACTGATCTTTTGTGCGCTAGGAAAGTCTTCCACATAATCTTGATTCTTCATGTCGCATTCAGTCTTTTTCACCATCCACAGTTTCTCTGTGTTTGTGGGTCTTAACCTGCCAATGCAGATGGAAGTCTCTCCATTAATATTCGCAATGTTATAAATGCACGCCCTACTGCCAGAAAGAGACCATTGGGAACGCGAATGTGAAAGGAAGCCTTTGTGTTACTATGTTAATGGACTTTTTTTTCTGGATAAGATTTCCCAGGGGTTGGAATGCCTTCCTGAAGGCCTGCTTATGCTAAGTGTCAGGTTCGATGTGCTGCCTGAGACTGATGAATGCAGCCTTAGCTGTGGGTTTGAAATAATTTTGTACATATTCCTTCATAACGCGGAATTATCACTTAAAAGTCTGGGGCACAGTGATTTAATTCCGATCGATACTTTTTCCAGTTCTGAAACAGAAACAAAAAGCATAGGTTTAAGGCACTGTTGGTAATCTCTAACATCATTTTTCATTTAGTTTTTTTAGCAAGTACACTGTCTGGGCTTCTAGCCTTTTCGATTTTGATGTGAAATTTGTTTGCGTAGTCTAAATAACCCTGTTGAACTCTGCTGAGTAAATGTTTCGGGACACCATTGAAAATACTTTTACTATGTTGCTGAAAACAAATTAATGTGGTTAGTTTTATCTGAAGCTGGGCAGTGCCCTCCCCCCCCACACACACTCCATTACAAATACATTCACAGTAATTTCCCAAAGGTCTTTTTTTAAGAGATGTGTCTTAATCAGTTACAAAAAAAAGAACATGAACTAAAAACCCTGCCTTTACGGAAATATTTGCCTAAGTGTTCAAACAAAAGAGGGTGTATTTTGAGTACTTCCTTAAATATAGTGTCATTATTAATTAATATGCAAGAAACTTTCTTTTGCAACATGCTGTGTCTGTTGAAGAGTTCAGACTTCACTAAAGAGAGTTATTGTTCTGCTGACATTTGTGGGAATTTGTACAGTTCCCTACTGTCCAAGACAATGTTTTGTACATTTTCTGATTATATGCTGCTCAGAGGTACAAGTCAAAGGTAAGAAAAAAATATTCCTATACTCAGAGGATTGTTGTAGGGGATTTAGAGTGAACTTAAACCAAGAAAATGAAATCCTAAAGGGTACTGATAGGGTTAACCCAGGGCCTCTTTCTTTTCTTTGCTTTGAAATAAGGACGCAGGGTCAAAATTGGAAACTTAAAAAATAGTTTGTTTAGGATGTTGAATTGGAAAAGTTTATTTTGCACAAAGATTCTGGGCTATCTGAAACAGGCTTCCCAGCCTTTTGAAGAAATGGCAAGATGACTGTACACTTAGCTACCAAACCACCAAATGAGCAAGACAGACTTAACGGCTTCTTATTTTCAACCTTGCTTCTGTTCATTGTTCACTCAGATTGCTCCAGTCAATTGTATAAATCGTTACCGGGTCATTACTGAATTTGTTTTCAATTGATGTGTGTGGTGAAAAAAAAAATAGAGAATAGCTCGGGGTTTGCCAGAATACTACATAAGAAAAATGTAGGCTGACTGTAGGCTGTCGAAACAGAGAGTCCTTTTGGAAAATGATGCAATAAAACGTCAGCCATTATGCGTGCTGTTTCTAAAGGTTAGACTGAGAATGTGAGAGTGCTCTGAACAGAGTAATGAATAACGTGGACAGCTCTGTGAAATCGAGACGGACTTCTGAAACTCGAAGTGTAAAAGATCATCCTCTTATCACATGAGAACAAAAGGGGATTTTGTCACGTATTAGAAGTGGAACATGTTACAACCCCAGCTACACTGCAGATAAACTTTTTAAGGCATTTTCCTGTTTCTTTGCAAGCCAACAGCTTTGTCATGTTCACAAAGAAAGATGGATGATTACTGATTATAATGAGGGAAAGATCTCAAAAAGAGGTATTTAGAGCCAAACTACAGTAAAACCACACTTGACCTTCACACAGAAGGACTCAACTGGAGTGATGTCAGCCCACTCATCAGTTGGAGGATTATGTAATAATAGGGCAATAGGGCTCTGCAAAACAGTGGACATCAAGATTTTAGTTTTCTGTTACTAAGGTTCAGATGGACTGTTCTTCCCTGCAAAGTAAGGTTGCCTATGAGTTGTTGAATCTGTCATGTGACTGAAAGACAATGTATTAGAATGTATCAAAGCTCAAAGCAAACACTTTACTGAGGTTATACAAAATCTGTGGCATTATGTGCTGGATATATTGCAGTTGGGTGGTGCTTGTAGATTTTCTGTGAGCATTATGTTAAACATTACCAAGCTATAATTGTGACAACATAGTGCATTTTTCAGCCTCTCAATCCAAATATTAATAATAATAACAAACCTCTCCAGTAGTTGCTAAGGGTAACTGGTACATGTGAGAAAAACAGGTTTTGTGGGTTAAAATCTCCTTTGGAAACACTTGTTAATATGGTGGATCCCATTCATCCATGTGATGATGTCACTGTGCAGTCGAGGTTTATTCTACATGGGCTGTTTTCCTGAATGCAGTGAGTGAATATTCTTCATAAATGTGGAAGAGTATTGTAAATTTCTTTACTTCTTATGCAATAAAGAAAAGGGGGTTCTAATTTGAAATGGAAATTCAAGCTGTCTCCTGCCTGTTTGCTTAAAAGGAGACATTAACTGTGCTTGCATTTGCAGGGAAAGAAATTAATTATTTTACTGGTTAAAATTATTTTTCTGTCAGGGAAGAAGTGTCTGTTTTTCAGATCTAGCTTTTAGATTCAGACTTTCTATGTAAAAGCATTTTTCTTTAGTGTCTGTATACCATATTGCTTATATAGATTACAAAGTAATCTAAAGTAAGTAATGTTTAGATAATTGATATTGGCAAAGCTAATGGAGTATATCTCTGAACTGTTAGCCCTGCATTTTGCCAAAAATTATCTAATGACATTCTTCAAAAGATGTGAGCCTATGTGTTCTTGTGTTGGGTGATTTAAAGTATGGCTATTGATTTACCTTGAACTACACCATAAAGCAGTCCAAAGTCTAGAGAACAGTTACTGAAGAATGTAATGAAATACTTTTCCCCAGAAAAAGCATCTCAAAAGACCTCGTTTTGTCTTCTGAATTTTTTTCTTGTGTTTATTAAGTATATTATTTTACAGATTATGGTAATTAAACTGATTTTAATATAAAGTATCATTCTTGTACTTTTTCTACTTGTGTATAACCAGTGGTACTGTATGTGTACTACAGTATGAAATAAAACAGTTACTATATCTATGCTGTAGGTCTTCCTATAGTGCAAGCTTAGCTTGCTTTATTCATTTTGCATTGCTAGGATTTTTCTTCATAATTCCAAAATTTGTATGTGGAATTAAAATGTGAGTTGTCTGGTTTATGCACATTTGTTTAATATGAAAAGCCTTTTGCAAACGATCCATTTTGACTTCCTCATTGTGTTTGAGGCTACAGGCCTCTTGTCATTAATACTGTGGTTTTAATTATTGTGTGTTTGTTCTTTTTTAGGTCAATGTCCGAGTCACCACCATGGATGCAGAGCTGGAGTTTGCCATCCAGCCTAACACTACAGGCAAACAGCTCTTTGACCAGGTTTGTTCCTACTGTTCAGTGACTCTTTTCAATTCCTTGGTTTGCCTTATCAGAACCTCATTGTACTCAGGTTGCTGGTATGTATGGCAGTAAATGTTCTTATCTGCTTGTCTTCTCTGGAACATGTCATTCATTTAAAAAATGCTAGTACGGGATGGGTCGATTCCTTTTCTTTTTACTAAAAGGACTTATGCAGGAGAGAAGATATTAGCTGTATCTAAGAAAAAGCAAATATTTAAGAGGCCATTTTCTTTTCAAATCACAATGAGATGTTAACAAATAGTTTCTAAAGATTGACCTCTATACTTTTTTTTTTAACACTGGAGCAAGGCAAGGCAGACCTTCAATTCTGGTGGGGCCAGAAAACCACAGTATGCAGATGCAGTATGCATGTTAAACCTCATTTAGGAAATGTAAGCTTTCATTTTTTTTGATTGAGCTTTCATATTGTACACAAGACCTCATGCCTACCGATTCCTATGTAGGAGTGCTTAATCAAACTGAAATAGGTTTTATTAGGAACATGCAATATTTGGTGTGTGATAGACTCCAGGATTTGTCCAAATAAATCACTTTTAGGTTTAAGTGGCAAATTAAAGATTTGGTCAGATTGAAAGAGGTTTTGCACTCTCTTCAAATATCAAGAATGCCAAAAAGGCACAGTGATAGAAATGATAGAAGTGTGTTTTGTGTACATAAGAGTAGCTGTCATTTTGAAACAGTAAGAACTAGGCAAGAATTTTACTTGTAATTATACTATTGACTGTCATCCTACTCCTACTGCTGCTTCAGAGGACCGTGTGGCTCATTCTGTGTAAAAGGTTTTATGCGAACAGGGCTATGAGTTCGGAAATTAACGTTTTCCTGAATGACAGGTTTTTTTGTATAAATTTGTGAAACTGGGATTTCCCTCAGTTTTTTACATTGAATGTTTCCTTTAGATAAACTGTGAATGGAGTAGTGTCTGAAGTATAATGTGCAACATTTACCATGGTATGGATGCACATGATTCTTTGGCTTCCAAAGAAACATCTAGGTTTTTGAAACTCCAAACTTCCGAGCAAATGTTTTCTACCTGAGGTGTGTCAGACTTTGACACTGCTCTTTGTGGCATTTTACAGAATTAGACTGTAATTAACCTCGTTGGGTGTGACAAACCTGTTAGAAATGCAATTAACTCCCTTTAATACCAACATATTAGGGGAAAATTGCTTGGGAGTCTTGTATAAAGTTACTCAGAATAAATGTACGTATTCCATTTTTGTGTACAGTACAAAGAAAAAGAGGTTTTGATGATGAATGCCATGTAGCAGCTGCCTATGTTTCATTTGGACTGGCTCTCTATTGTTTGAGCACCTTTTATACAAGATTGGAACATTCAGTGCAGGTTAGTTTGTGCTTATTATACCTGTGGGCTGATATACAAAGAAACAGGCTGTGGGAACAGATCAGTATTGCCTCGGAACACATTGAAGGTTTTAATACCACTAGAAGGTAGGCAATGCATAGGATAGTAAGTATGGTTACTGTTGAAAATAAAAGCTAGTTTATGAGAATCTGAACTTCAGTTTATGGAACAGTTCCATACATGCATTAAGAGGTGAGTAGAAGGGAGTGCTTAAGTTTTGTCCCCTCAATTTTTTTTTCTTTTATCATTGTGAATATGGGAAATGGTGAAGACACCCACTCTCTGATGCATAAGGGCATGCCTTCTTTATAAAATCGGTTTTGTGTATGTCCTAGGTAGCGAGGAGATATTGCATCAATCATAACACCTTAGAAACTCACTCTCAGCCCTACTAAGCCATTCTGTCTCCTGCTACAGCCACACCTAAGGACTTCAACAACTTTAACACCTGACTAGGTTAGGTATAACATGAGGAATGACAGCCTATCCCTTCTGATGCATTCAAAAAATATTTTAAAGTTACAGAGGTCCAATTTTTTTTTTTTAAAGGCCAGGTAGCCCTCCTCTGTTGTATAACACTGCAGTAAATCTCCAGTTGATCTGCTGCACTGATAGGGAGTGGAAAATGTCTCAGTAGCAGCTTTAATTATCTTTTTGTATTAGGAATAGATTACAATACAGTTGCTCTTCTAAATCACTCCATGCCTGAAGAAGCCTAAACATTACCTCTTTTCCTTTCAGGATGGAATAAACCTTTACCTGTTCCTCTTCTAAATCACTCTGTTGATTATCGTATTTTCTAATATTACAATTTATACCAAGATGCACGTAGTTTAGATTCCAAGAATCTGGCATAAATTTTGTAATGGAGTAGCAGTATTTTTCTGAATGTATACACAGCGATATGGGTAGTACAAGTTACATTTCAGAGAGTCTTGTGCATTGCTAATTGAAACTTGTCTGCAAAGAACAAATAAATTTATGTATGCTTGAAACCCTTCATAATTTTGACATTTTACCATTTTTTCCCTATGTGAATAGGGAACAGCAGTAGCAGTTGAGAGCCCTTTTCCTGTCCTGATGAATGTTTGTGCTTCACAGAACAGGTTGCACTTGAATTGCAGCACTCCAGATGAGTGGAATCTTGAGAGCAGTTTTGCTGTCTCGGTTTTGACTGGGTGTGCCAATCCAGAGACCGACCACAGAGCTGTGTATGAGTCAGAGGATACAATAACTAATGTGGTGTAGGAGAAGTGGCATTCCTTTTAGAACTGAACTTGGCATAACAGAAATGTTGTAACTTAAAGGTCTGTATTCAGGACATTTTGCAGTGTTAGTCAAGTCACTTTTTATCATTCTGCAAATACCCTTAAGGTGGCCTGTTACGACTCAATCAATAATTTTGTTCATTTAGGAGGTGGTTGTGTCAGGGCAGTAGCTGAATGTGATTGACGTAAAGTCATTAAATCTGCAGCATGGTGAAGTGACTCATGCCACACCCAAAGTGCTTTACTTTTTTAACAGCGGGGACAGTTATGAGTGTATTTACAAGTATTACTGAATTAATTTGTGTTAGGTTTCATTTAAGACTTTGTGTTTGCAATTGTGTTTAATGTGCAAATTATGTTTAAAGTGGTTTCTCAATGAAAATGTGGCCCCTTCATAACTTATTTGGTTCCTAAAACAAACTTAAAATAAAGCTAATTTTTAGATCCTGTTATTAATGCTATTAAAGTGCACAATGAGTTTTATAGCAACTTTTAGTACAACTTATAATGAAGCAAACAACTAATTGGAGTGGGGAACTCGCATTTGAGCTCCGTTCCTTCCAGGGTTCTCAATTATAAAATGAAGACAACAAGGCTTTAATTTTGGAAATTGTTTTTAAACGTCAGTTCTTAGCAATTTGAAATAGTGTTGAAGTGAAAAAAAGATGTTTCCTAGTTGCAAAAATGGTATAAAATCTTTCATTGTTCTGTCCTTTTAAGTTGCAATTTTGTTTTCCTACAAGTTAGAGGACAAAACCACTTTATGAAAAAAAACAATTGTGTTCTGAAATATAAGCTTCTTTTAATTAGAGTTAAGGTGAAGCCAGACTGTTTTTGGTCATTTACTGTAAGTTAAACACTGTTTGTTGTGGGACCCAAGGATTCAGATAATTACCAACCCTTTTCTACAGAAGCCGAATTTAGTACTGAGATTTTATTAAATAAGGGAGTGTTTCAGTTGAGTTTTGGCATTAACCTTGCATTCAGTAGAAATCTGATAAACCAGGCTTGGCCTGAGTGCTTTTAATATTTGCACATACTCCAAAAAACTGCCCATTTGTGACTAGGAATGTGTGCTTTGCTGTTTTGATAAGGAGGTTCAGAAAGACTTACCAAAGCAATAAATAATATTCTATAGAATTACTTTGGATTGGATGCAGTAATTTCTCTTGAAATACAGTTGGTGCTTAAACACATCTGGAACCGAATTTCAGTTAATTGCTTTATTATAATTGATAAAGGGCTTGTATAAAATACATACCTAAAGATTTTCACCATACACAACTACATGTATTAATTTACTGAAAAATAGCAAACTGAACCTCATTCAAAGCTTGGGAGGGTTTGGATGTTGTTACATGTTTGTGACATTAATGTTTTTATCGCCTTTGGTCTTGACTAAAAAGGCACAGCTGGTTCTTTGCCAAAAGGCCGTTATTCGTTTGTGTTGGCAATGTTGAGAAGATGCAATAAGCAAATATGTCTAAATACATATAGGAGAACAGGGAATGACTTGTCTTAATGTAAAACAAAATGTACTGGAGAAGTACATACACTGAAAAAATACACTGAAAACCAGATAGATTGGAAATAGGGTCTTTATATCACAACTCCAGGTCAACAGAATAGAGAAAAACACTGCTATATTCTTTGAGAAAGTTGTTGTTAATCTGAAATGTCTTTCTAATCCTCCTAATATTATAATCCTTATACCTAAGGGATCAGGATATTAAACAAGTATAGTTATTGCATGCCGATAATGGGATTTGTAATTACCTGTTTTAATTACTGAGTTGTCAAAAGTGGGAAAGTAATATCTGTTGACATTTTCTTATTTTTAAATCTGAGGCACTTAAAGAGGGAACTCCAAGGGTATCTTTAGAACTTGTAAAATAGGTGGTAACATACAAGATTTTACTAAATTTACTAAATTCTTCAGTTTCCCTTTAGCACATCAGATATTTTGTACTGTCATTACTCACAATTGCCTTATTCCTATTCCTAAAAAATTGTTTCTTGAATTTGAATGTTCCTGTTCAGTGGTTTGAAACTTTTGCATTAAGCTACATTATAACGTTGCTGTTGTTTGACCAACTGATTCTTTATTGATTTTATAATTGCTCTGTTATATCTTTTATAGCATTCCCTGAGTAGTGACGCACATCAGCCATTATGCTATAGAACACTAAAAAAAAGAAATTTCTTCGCCAATTGAAATAAACGGGAAAAAAAATAGACTAGATTGATCAAGACAAAGCAGAATTTAGCCAGAATAAATAAAAGACAGGTCATAACAACCCTTTTCATATGAAGTTTGACATGGGATCTTTTAATAATTAAGCACTCGGGATCTTGTGTACTTAACTACTGTACATCTCCTACAGCACAGTGTCCCCATTTTTTCCAATGTATTTCTTTTTGTCGTGCTACATTTTTCCTCCAGCTGGAGTGTAGCGTGACTCTGGGATTGTTCTGTGATTCTTTGCAGGTGGTAAAGACCATTGGAATACGTGAAGTGTGGTATTTTGGACTTCAGTATATGGACGGCAAGGGATACCTCACCTGGCTGAAGCTTGATAAGAAGGTAAATGTGCTGCATTTTTTTAAGGGTTCTTGTGTCTTTGTTTAGCAGCATTCAAATTCTGCTTTTTCTCCCTCCTGTGATTGTGAGCATTGAGATAGTAGCTGTTCTAACCTTTGGCCAAATGCTGGTGCTTGTTCATGTTTGATTGTGGAGAGCTTTGTGCTGATGCAGCAGCCAGTTCCACACAGCGTAGCAGTTTCACTGGAAGGTTCTGGGGCCAAGAGAGCTCCTATTTAGTTTGACCATTGTGTTTTGTTTCATTTAAGTTGCTGCTTTTTTTATTTCAGGGTAGGGTTCAAGCTAGGTTACAGCTTTAGTTTTAACCTAACTTTAGATGAAATATGCATTTTTCTAGGTTATTGTTTAGTCTCCATTTATTTGTGATCAAATTATTCCCAGGTTCGGTGGATGTCTTTTTTTTTTAAGGACTTTTGGCTGAGAGACAAAGCTGGACTGTTTTATTAGGGTGAATGGGTGATAAATTTGGTCATCAGATTTAATTTGACTTTCAAAGAATTTCACATTTGATAGATAGGTACTTTTTTGATCCTGTGAGGGAAATTGCAGGGAAATGTGCTCAGAATTGCTATAATGTGATATTTACTGGTAGAGTTATTTGTTGAGAGCACAAAGCCTGCCATTCATTCTCTACTTTGAATATATTTTCAAACTTTCTTTTTTCCCCCAACGATATCAAATCACTCTGAGCAGGTGTGTCTTCCTAGGTGAGATAAATGTGTGTTGTCATGGGGTTGGGCCATGATGTGACAGTACCACAGCAGGAACGATACCAGTTCAAATGTCACACAATTACCAGGATCTCATGATTGTTGTGCTTGAAAAATATATTCTGAATATTGTTTTATTTATTAAAAGGACCACAACTGAACAGAAACATTATATCATATAATATGATATAATGACACCTGAAGAAGGCTCCACGACCGAAACGTTGTGTTCTCTTTCTTCTTTTTTTCAGCATGGAATAAACCTATTACTTGTTCCTTTGTATCGTATAATATGATTATCCCTTTTCTTTTTAAAGCAATTTCCCACAGATCAGTGAATCTTGTGCAGTAGTAGTGCAGTTTTCATCCTTGGAAAAAATCACAAAAATGCTTTGAGTAATCTATATGCTTGCAATAATTTGTCAGAGTGAAAACAGATAAAAGTAAGCAAAAACTAACCTGTTCATGGTCGGTTTAACCAACATTCTTAATGACTATTTTCTGTACTTGAATATTGCTTACACTTTTCCTAATTCTCCCAGTTTGTTTTTCATTTTCTCTTCCTTTAAAATGAATCAAAACTAAAAATGTTGCTGATTTTGTTGTGATATAAAATCTGCTTTGTTTGTCCTGTTTATGTTAAAAATCTCGTTTCTTGCCAAATATTTTGTTCTCCTCTCTCAGGAAGTGAATAAGTAAAAAGCAAAAACTGTAAACTTGTTAAACCCCGAAAAAAAAAGGGTCTCGAGTTTCAGGACTTGCTCAGCCTGTGCCAAGATCTGTTTATTTTTTCTTTTCACTTGGGAAAAAAAAACAACAACTTAGGAAGCAAAACAAAAAGTACTCCTCTCTCTCTTTCTTCTTTCTCTATCTTTTCTCTTCTCGTCCAGGTATCTGCGCAGGATGTGAAGAAGGAAAACCCGTTTCAGTTCAAATTCCGTGCCAAATTCTTTCCCGAGGACGTTTCCGAGGAGCTGATCCAGGACATCACCCAGAAGCTGTTCTTCCTGCAGGTGAAGGAGGGGATCCTCAGTGACGAGGTCTACTGCCCCCCAGAGACTGCTGTTCTCCTGGCCTCCTACGCTGTTCAAGCCAAGTATGGGGACTTCTCTAAGGAGGTTCACAAATCTGGATACCTGGCATCAGACCGTCTTCTTCCTCAGCGGTGAGTGTTGGGCCCTGTGTGTTGTGTTTTAATGCGATTGATTGGGCTCGAGGTTCTTCCAGCCCCTCAAGAGGGGGGTCGCCTTTCTTCTTTGGCTATTTTTTAAATTCCCCCCACCACCACTACCACACACAGCCACTGTGCTTTCATTTCATTCCTTATTAATTGGTTTTTCTCTCTGCAGTGTTCTGGAACAGCACAAACTTTCCAGAGAGCAGTGGGAAGAACGTATTCAGGTGTGGCATGAAGAACATCGCGGAATGCTGAAGTAGGTTGAGATGCCATAACTGCGCCCAGCAGTCACCCTTCTTCTCTTGTTACGTTGTACTTGAGTAAAGCGTTGAGCCTGTGTTTGATGACATGCTACATACTCCCTTCACACGGGTCATAAAAGTCATTGCTGATAATTGAGTTCTTGTAACAATGTTGTTGAATAATCCAGTTAGTGAATGAGATTGAGATTCAGGGTAATGACCTAAAAATAAAAAGGTTTTTACCCAAGAAGATAACCCAGACCGGAATTTACACGCAAGAATCTCAAAAAGGACCTTGCATCTTCTTGAGTTTTAATGTGTGCTGTGTATTATGGGAGTGGAAGACTTTGATTTATAATGAGAGCTATTATGTCTGGTAATAATAATTATATATGTTTTTATTATGCTGGTTAATTTGAAAAGCAATGAAGAAAGTAAAACCATCTGCAATGAAAATATTCATCCTTTCCTGTTATTGTAGAATAATGTTATAAATAATATTTATGATTAAGACTGAATTTGTTTTGCTTTGCAGTCTGGGACCCTTTCAAAATAACTTTTACACTTAAAAGGCAAAGCTTTGAATTTACAACCAGTCACTTCAATGTTACTTATATTTGAACAGGGAAGATGCCATGTTGGAATACCTGAAGATTGCCCAGGATTTGGAGATGTATGGAGTAAACTACTTTGACATCAAAAACAAAAAAGGAACAGACCTCTGGCTGGGAGTTGATGCCCTAGGTCTTAATATTTATGAGAAGGATGACAAGTAAGCTTCACTTTTCAGTTCAGCTCTGTGATTTACATTTTTTTTTAGTAATCGTGATACAGCAGCTTTAAGGGCTAGCCTTAGTTTTCTCATTGACTGCCAAGGGGAAATCACTGGTTAAATGCAGCTGCCCAGTCAGTCTTGGCTGGGTTAGACCAGGATGGTAGAAGATTTGAGCAACAATCTAGAATATTCCTTTTTCCAGTCTGAGAATTCTTGCTCCATTCCTCAATGTCCTCATTGCTCATACTTTGTTTCTGAAGTATGTGGTTTCTGCCAAGCTGCTGTTTGGCTCATTCCAGGACTAACTTATTTCAGTGTATGAAAACCTGGTTTGACCCAATGATATAAATAAATGAACGTTCATACTTATTCATTTTTCCTTAAGCGTGTCCGACTGTGTTGGGATTTTGCGCAGTGTATGACTACTGTCAGTGTCACGCAAGGTGGCCTAGTGGCTCAAGAGCTTTCATGCACATATAGGTTTTTCATAAGCTCTGTCGGATGTTGCTCAGTTCTCATGCCAGCCTGGGGTTCTTGAACTTGTTGGTCCTGTCAGTCATGCTCTTTCAGTCAGTGACCCTTCCCGGCACCACAGTGTGCCAAGTTGCCTTTCACTTGTCACAGGATGTTGACACTGCCTTACCTGAAACCGTTTCGTTCCATTGAACATCATATCTCTCAGACCTTTTCCTCGTTTCACAGACAAACTCCAATTGCAAGAAGCAGAAGTAAAGCTCATCTGGAATTTTCCAAAATGGACAAAAGACATTTTTTAGGATGTAGAAGATATTAACAGTTGCAGCCTAAGATGCTTTATAATTTCAAAGCAGTGCATCTCTTTAATAACTTCAAAGAAAAGAGTAAATCTTCATTAAGTGCATCATATAAATGCCAAAGGCATTATAAAATTAAGATTTACTTCTCTACGACTTCATAACCCATGCAAAATATAAGATCTGATGCGTATTGGAATCTTCTCTTATCTCTATGAGAAGAGCTCAACATACTTCAAACAACAGACAAAAGGAGTTTGTCTCTTGCCCAGATATACATTACTTTTTAATTACGACCAGTATACGAGGAGATCAACACAAAGTTCACAGAACATTATAGAGATTATATTATATCTTTTTTTAAAAGAGTTCCCTGCTCTAGAACTCGCATATGAACCAGAGAGTGGTAGATAGACTCGTTGAGATTTCTGTCCTTATGATTGTAGAGTAATATCAGGCGTGAAATCAAGATGTAGTTGGCATTGTGCTTAACACTTTAAATTCATAGGTGCGAGGTGGGACAGTGAAAGAATACGATCTTTTCTATGGCGAAAACATATTGAGATTTGATTATGAATTAATATGCACACCGATATGTTGAACAAGAGCTGAAGTTTCATATATCTTTATCGTTTCTGAGATGTTAATGTGTATCTGTGATCAGAAGGAGATCAGCTCAAGGTTTACAGAACATTGCAGAGCAGTGATTTCAGTATACATTATACTCTGCGAAATTGAGGATACACATTTTTTAAACATGAGTACAAGGAAACAGTCATTTTCTGTTTCATTTTTTAAATTTTTTACCTATTGAACTGCAAATTTCATGCTGCTTTTAAGTGGGAGGTTGAAACTACTAATAAAGATGTTTCATTGACAATTTATATTTTAATGGATTGTGGTAAACTAACAATAGGTTACCATAAAACATACTTTTCAGGCTTTTAAAACATTTTTTCCTCTTATTCTGAAGCTCTTTCCATTTCCATGGAGATACAATGTTAAGGACTTAAGGGATAACTTGCAATCATTTAAAATTTCTGTTTGGTGGGTTTGTCCAAAATTAAATTCAAATTCATTGTTGTTGGCTAATTGGGTTTTATATCACATTTTTATGTCACATTGCGAACTTGATATGTTTAAAATGCTTTATATCTATGCCACAATGAAGAGCAGAATTTTGAAGAAGGCCTTCTTTTACTTCTACAGATATTCACAACTACAAGTTTTTAAATTAGGATGTATGGAGTTTACAAACAAGATGCTGTTTCTGATACAGAAAGTGTATTTAAAGTATATTTAGGGTTCATAGTGTATTTGCCTTCAATTTGATTTATCTCAAGAGGGCAAAATGGATCAATATATTTTAATTTTAAAAATGTAAGTCATTGTGTGTAAACATTAAGGCCGCCCAAATATTGTTATGGATACTTTAATAAATTTGAACATGGATGTGAAAAGCTAATGCTTCCCTTCAGTGGCGAAGGGCACATTCTGGAAGATCAGTAACCCTTAGTCAGCTAACTACAGATTTGTCCATCTCTTTTTAGCGTAACAGCCACTTTTGAGAGAGCGGTATAATGAATGTCTCTCTCCCACATGCCCTCAGTAGTCACCATGGATACCCAGACTGGTTTATCAAGCTGTACAGCGTTCCAGAATGTGGGGCTAGCATAAAACCAGCCCCTGTGTGCGCCAGGAGTCATACAATGCTCCTTCCTGAGAGAAAACAATCTTGCTTATCTTAACTCTTTAAAGACTGGACATACTTGTTTTTAGTATTTCTCTTTTTTAAGGCCTACCATTCTGTTTGGTGGCGTAACTATTTTATGAACAAAGATAGAATTGTGCAGCTACATTCATCTTACAGTATAGGTATACTGCCCAGATAAGTTAAACTATAGCTGAAGGGATACTTAGACTGCGCTTTATGGAGTTTCACACTTCGAGGTTTTTTTTTTACCAGTTGTGCGCCCTTAAAAATCAAGAACAAAATGGTCAGACTTTTAGTTGATCTATCCACTGTTCTTTGGAAGACAGAGCCTGTCTCGGCAAGCAACCATCACAAGGCAGGACACCCCCTGGTTGGGCAGCCAGTCCATCACAGGGCAGACAGACACAGACAAACACATTCACACCAGGGCCAGTTGTCCCTGACGTCAGTTAACATACCAGCGTGTCTTTGGACTGTGGGAGGAAACCCATGTGAACACGAGGAGAACATACAAACTCCATTCAGATACTACTCTATTAACTGAAACCGGTGCTGCAATGCTATGAGACAACAATGTGAACCACTCCGTCACCATGCTTTCTAATTTTAGCTTATGTTTGTCATTAACTACAAATTGAATGTTGAAACATTTGACAGGTGCCTTTATATTTGGTTTCATGATGCAGGTGGCATAAAAGTTTACCTGTATAGGGGTGAAATGGGATAGTGAATCTAATAATCTAATAATGCAGTGTAATTCATGGCATCCTAATATTATGCATTTTTCATTTCAAGTATGGTTCATTTCCAGAATTCCTTAGGGAATAAGGGCTATTTAAGCTTTTGAAAAAACAAGATGATCCTGGAAGGTGTTTAAGAACTAAACTCTGAAGTAGTGTAATTAAAGAGCTACAGTACCACTGTGCCTTGATAAGCCACACCCCGGACTCTGGAATTTACTGCTCGTTTAATTTCCTTTGGGGGAACATCTCAGATTAGCTGTGTTTGGAAATGTCACAAAGGGAAATATAATTGGGAAATGTATATTGAAATGAAAAGCTTGGCTATCAAACTAATAAATAATGATATCGAGTGTCATGATGATATTACAAGCTAAGGCATATGTAGAACTCAGTTTTGTTCAGTATGAATTGGATGTTCAAGGCTTTTTGAAAACTTTTATAACCTGTGTTCTCTTAAAGAAGTGTGTGTCTTTCATAATGAATTACTTCTTGTATAATCATGAGTGCGTTTGCCCCCTTCCCGTGGAGTACATAAGTCCTTATTATATTTTATGTATTTGGCATGATTTTCTTAGCCCTTTTTTAGGTTTTAATTTTAATTTGCTTCTTCCAGACTGACTCCAAAGATTGGATTTCCCTGGAGTGAAATTAGGAACATCTCCTTCAATGACAAGAAGTTTATTATAAAACCCATTGACAAAAAGTCTCCAGTAAGTAAAATACTTTTTTTGGACAATTCAACAACACAAGGCAGGTGGTCTGTACAAATAAGGATTACTACATATTTTATCTATGTAATATTTCTGTAGAATGCAGGAAATATGTAGAAGAGCTGTAGGTTATGCATGAAGTTGTATTCAGATACTGTATGTAGCGATGTATTTCTGCATATCACAGGCCTGACCTTCAGTTATTCTGTTAAACGAGTCCAACAGTGAGAAAAACTCACTGCTCAGCAGTGAAAGGTGCTGAACATGCCACAGATACTGGGAATGGGAAACAATGTGGAAAACTGGGGAAAAAAGCACATTGAAATCCATAAAATGCTTTTTCTTTTTACTTGATGAAGGGTGTCCTTGTGAATTAGTAACCTGCACTGCTGAGAGTGGGAAGTAATTTCAGCAACATGAATTAAGACAGTAATTGCAGTTACTTTATTTCCTAAAATGAATGCTGAAAGCATTTCAAGTTAGTAAATATAGATATTTATAAACTAGAAAGTCCTGTTCTTCAGTTCAAGTAAAAACTATTACATCCATGATTCTTACGGCTTTAAAGCAGCTTTGCTGAAGGGCCTACAGATTCTTTTAAAGTCTGGTGTACTGAAGTTTCCATAGAAATGTGGGCAATCATTCCTTATTTAGGAAGGGGCGATCATTAGGGTTTCTAAGACTTGAAAATCTCTACAAAACTGTCATCTAGAATATGAGCACGATTTGGATAAAAACGCGTAAACATGTTGGTGTCATATACAAATAACTGCTTTTGCTGCTGTTCTCTTCAAATATCCATGTGATCAGCTGACACAATGGCAAGTCTATTTCACAATGTCAACAGTAACCTGGCCATGGTCCAAAATGTGCTTTTTACAGATAGGGCATTTGATGTGGTAGTTCGCTTGCTGTTCATGTGGGATACCTTGGGAATGCTATGAATATGCAGACTTTATCGGCTCTTTATGTACCAGGAGTCTTATGACTTTACCTAAAAGAGAAGATTACAGCTATTCAACTGAACAAGCAGAATTGTAATGACTCCAAACCATATCAGTTTAGCCAGTAAAGTACAGTGGCTTAGGGTCAGAGCACAGGTGACATTTCCTATCCCTCTCAGAGGGTAGAGGTTTTGTCATCAATTAACCAGTCTCTTCTGGTTCTTAATGCAAAGGGCTTGTTATAGTATTTTTGTAAATAGTAAATTGTCAGTGTCCTTTAATATCTGTTTGAATTCTGTATGTGCTATATTTGCACAGTTGTTCCACTACTACCATCAGATCTGATAAATGTTCAGAAATAACAGAAGATTTTATGAATAATGAGATTTTTTTAAAACCATTGATCAGTTTTAATAAACTGTGTTAAAAGCAATGGCAGGCTGGTTTAGTCCTGTCATCAGATTTTCATTTTTTCCCCCATGCCTCAAACACTGAAACGACAAAATCGTTTCCAAACATACTGCTTACTTTTAGTAACTGGTCTGGCTGGAGATAGTAGGAGCATGTTTTGAATGCTGCAGTACAAGAGTGCCACCTGAAGGACATGGGAGAGAAATGCTCTTCACAAGCTGGTGCCTGAGAGCTCTACAAGCTTTTCATTTACTATATATTGGTTACAATTTAAGCATCAAAAGGCGTAATAATGAAATCTTTTCTGCCGATGTGTGATCTTGAAATCTATTACTCCAGATCATCAGGCTTGTGTAGTATGCTGTCTGGACAAATACCATTGGACAACAGCTGATTGAATTTGTGCCTTTAATCAAGAAAAGTTAAAGGAAATATCCAGAAGGTATTTTAATTGCCAACAGGAGCATTACATCGCCAGTTCAATATCTTGATAGTAGTGTGGAGATTCGTGGTTCATATCCCAGTTTAAATAAGCTGATTTGGTATTTAGATGTGATCTCTTTGACTGGAAGTAAAAACTTGGATCTGTAGCCATACAGTATTTGTCCTGTGGTAACAGGTGTAAGTGCAATATAAGAATTTCAGAGGCATGTTTAAGTTTGAATTGGGAATAAACATTGAAAGGTGGGAAGGTGAAACATGAAGGTGGGAATTCAGGCAGGCCTGAATAAAGGCTCATCGTTTGTCGCCTTTAATTTGTGTATTTGCTCTGCGTGTCTCTCAGGACTTTGTGTTCTACGCTCCCCGTCTGCGAATCAACAAGCGCATCCTGCAGCTGTGCATGGGGAATCATGAGCTATACATGCGCCGCCGGAAGCCTGACACCATCGAGGTTCAACAGATGAAGGCCCAGGCCCGTGAGGAAAAGCACCAGAGACAGCTGGAGAGGTACTGTGCGCTTGTTCTGTCTCTCTAGATCCCGATTCACCTCTCACCATACAATTCACTAGGAGCCACTTTTCATTTAATACTAAGTGAGGAAAATTATTTATAAGTCATTAGCCTAATTAGAATCATTAACATTTAGTCTTTAGGTCTTATTTTTTTTATTCTTTAGTCCTTAGCCACTCACTGGTAGCTTCCAGCTCAGGACTTTAATACTGCACTGTTGGATAAAAATCTTGCCTTTGTATCCTTGAGTTTCATTTGGGGAATATACATTTGTGATTGACACATTTTCTGCGTGCCATTCTTCAAGCATACACACAGCAGACTAGATGATCTATTCAACCGTTCACGAACAGTGTCCCTTTTCTTGTTTGCGTGTACTCATTGTGTAAATGCTCAACATAGTTTTCTTTACTAATATTTGCACTGAGTCCACAGATTGAAAATATTAGTTTTTCCTCCTCAAAGATAATTGAGTAAATGACATACAATAAATTGTATTGTGACAATACAATTGTAAGATGAGAAATGTATTTGTATATTGATCATCTCAATAATTCATGAGCAGCTTAAAACTGTATTTATGTATAGAAGGTATGGATACATATTCATTCCTTCATTTTGTCTACCCTTTCAGAAAATAAATAGGACGCTGGTTGCATTTGAGCTTTTACTTGCTGCCTGTATGGCTCATAACTATTTAGTAGTATGATTTTAATATGGTAAGTGTAATGAGTAATAGTAAGACTTTTTCTACATTGGACGTATAGCTTACAAAGATTAGTACTGTCTGAAAATTGGAGTATGGCAGCATTATATATTTTTCTTCAAAGGATAATTTTAATAGAGTTGTTATTATTAATTGTGTGCGTACCAGAATTTGATTACTCACCACAACAACCTTTAGTAACAACCTGTTTAGCTTAATCTCATCTTATTATTGGCCTGAATTGTGAGTCAGGTTTTATATTATTATAAGTAGTAATAGCATTTGACGTCTTGGTTAGTGTTGGAAAATAAAAATGGTTGGTGAAAATCTTATTAGACTGATGTACAGTAAGCCGAATACATTAGAATTGTTCTTTTTTTAAAAATCCTTCATTAGATTGAAAATACACTTAATTGCAATGAATGAGAGCACAAGGGTGGCAAAAGTGACTGTCGGTGTGGAGCTACATCAGCACTGCTGTGGAGATGAACCTGATGGTCACCAGTGTCCCTCAAGTCCAACCAAGAACAACTAAAAACCCCAGTTGGTGGGAGAGTGTGGTCTCAGCAGCACCCTGCACTCTTTATACAGGGGTGCATTTAATTTGTTGTGTGTGTGTTAGCACCTGTCACTTTCTGGATTTATTGTGTCCTGGTGCTTTGTCAATGCTGGGGTTTCTTATCTGCAGAGCCCAGCTGGAGAACGAGAAGAAGAAAAGGGAGGCCATAGAAAAGGAGAAGGAGCAGATGGAGCGGGAGAAGCAGGAGCTGATGTTAAGGCTGCACCAGTTTGAGGAGAAGACCAGGAAGGCAGAGAAAGGTAAGGGCCATGGACTGTCTAGAAAGTGTCTATATGTCTGCTATCTCTGTATGGGTTGCAAAAAAAATTTGAAGTTTTTTTTTTTAGTCTTTTGTGAAAAAATAAGCATTAAAATTGTGGCTTCACATTTATGCCTTGTGATGTTTATGGTGTTAAAAATTAAGTAAGGTAATTATGCAATTTAAAACACTGGGGTACACGAGTCACAGGTTTGCTATTGGTATTCTTTTACTGTACTACAGTGATATACAGAGGAGAGGGCCTGGCCAAGCCATTACTTTCCCAAAGTAGACATATGCATCAGAAATCTATCTGATCAAGCGATCTGGTAAATTCTGTGGGCCACCTGTTTTTGGAATATTTTTTTCCCACTACCGTGTCCCATTTGGGGTAAAAAAACCCAACAAATTCTTGTAGTTTCCTTGACAGGATTGTCTCCTTGAACATACTGTTTTATTGCCTTTTAGTCACACGGAGGATTTTGGTAACTTGTCTGACAGCATTATGCCCTCACTGCTCCTGTGCAAGTACAAAATATTATTTTTATCAGACTTACTGCATCTGCCTTATGAAGTAGCCCCCCTTTTTATTATAATTTAATTTATTAGATTCCTAACACTTGTGCTGGTTACAGCTCTAGTATTTGGTCCAATGTGCTGTAAATATGGTTGAGACTGCTATACGCAAGTATCCTTGCACATTAAATTGTAAATCCAGTAAAACTGAGCCAGAAACTCCAGTTTCAGTGGTGTCACCTGGCCCAGTTCCCACCTGGAAGCACATTCCGCTGTGCTGCGCCAGAACGAGTGGGAAGCCCACCATGTCCCCTCCCGAAGCCTGTGGGGGCACAGCGGCGCGGTCTCACGGGTCTGTGTGCGCTTTTGCAGACCTGCAGGAGCAGATGCAGAGGGCCATGCAGCTGGAGCATGAGAGGAGGAGGGCGGAGGAGGACGCCGCGCGGCTGGAGGCCGAGCGCCAGGCTGCCCTCCTCGCCAAGGAGGAGCTGGCCAGGCAGGCTGAGGACCAGATGAAGAGCCAGGAGCAGCTGGTGAGCAGGTTTCCTCCGCCAGCAGGGAACTGCACACGTCCTGTTTGCCGTCTGGTTTCCTTGAGTATTCTCTTAAATTTGGCATTTGACTTGGAAGTTTTGCTTTCTGACATCTGCCAAGCAATCTCTCTTTTCTGATCTGTCCTTGAGAAGCACATAGCATGTCACATAGTTCACTTTTTTGGAGCAAAAGAAATAATGAAGCTGAAATGATTCTTACATTATGGAAATGTGTAGCTCCCGGCTTTTTGTCTTTTGTTTTTATTTTCTAACCTCCCTTAAAAACATATACAGTCATTAAGTCATCATTGGGGTCCAATTGTGAAAAAGATTGACTTCTCTCTGGGTTTAGGATCCTTATTACCAATTGGAATGCTTTTAGCCATTGTACAGTTATTTTAAAAATGTCAGCATGAATTTATGTAGGGTCTGCGAGTATTATTTGACTTCTAGTGAAAATACGTCCACAGCAGGTAAAAATCTACTGTAGACTACATTATGATACGGCAGCACTGAAATCTGTGGATCGGCGTCACCTGCAAGCTTTGCTTGAGGGATTGTTGAGGCAATGATGGCGGCTGCGATAGAGGGTGAAGAGGAGTTCATCTTGTTTCATGATCGGCAGAGGTTTAGCACTTTTAACTTGAAAACGGAATCCAGAAACACACTAAAGTGAGGGCCCCGATAAGCAAAATGTTTTTTCCATAGGCTGCGGAACTGGCAGAATACACAGCCAGGATTTCTTTGCTGGAGGAGGCTAAGAGGCGCAAGGAAGAGGAGGCCGACACATGGCAGCACAGGGTGAGTAAAGACGCTCAGCACTGCAGGGCGCTGACGGTTTGCTTCTCAACAGCAGGGGGCTACTTCCTGTCTTCACTCTGCCGGCAAAGAGCTCAAGCAGCTCAAGCTAAAGCATTTTTAATAAGAAAATATTTTAAATAATCTTTGGGTAATTAGAGAACACAGAAATGTAAGATTTACTTGCAGCACATCAACTTAACAGTCAGCACTGTCAATGTTTGAGGCTGTACCTCAAGAATGGTGTCGAAACTGTTGATCCTGTGTTGACTACTACACAGACTCTGCTTACTACATTCTCTAAGAATTTTTAAAGGCTCACTGTGCCCAGGCAGTCCAGGTAGTTTGCAGCTATTGGTACAAGGCAACTACCCCTTTCACAAATAGTCTGAATGAACACAGATTAAATGCACTTCTAACGAGGAAAAGGTTTTGAACAACAGACAACAGTCTGAATCATGATTGAAAATGTGTGTACTACAGTTTTGAGTGTTTATACTATAGTAACATTTGTATTAAATGTACATAGTGAAACAGTATTTCTTGTCTTAGAAGCTGAAATTGTTATATAAACCCAGATATTTTCCTGTATATATTCCTTAAAGATGTATTTCTCTGAGGTGAAATCCATTATTAATAAGCATCTAAATTTCTTTGATAGACACGTCTTATTGAAGCATGCTTACTTTTATAATCACAATTGACATGCTCTGACAAATTCCAATTGATAAAAAAAATTAATTATTCTAGGTCCGATACCTACAGTACATTTAAAAACAAGAGTCTCATAAATATGAATGATTAGCGCCTGTCTTTCTGTATATACTACTTTTGCCATGATCTAATATTTTTTTCAGTAGCTTTTATTTCTCCACTTTAATACAAACCTTTCTATTACATCATTCTCCAGATGTAAGCTGAGGTGAATTTCACAATAAAAGTGGTCTTATTCAACCTATTTATTACGGTCTTTTTAGCCTTACTTTAGGACGTCTGTGGAAACATGATTACAGACCTGTTCCTTTAGAGGTTGTTACAACCCGTGTTTCTTGCTTTCCTAAGAACCTGCCACCTTTCTTTTGTGACGCTTGAACCGTGCTGTATAGCACTCTGAGAACATTCTGTTCTGTGGCACTAAATAAAGGAACAATGCAAGGTCAAGGATTTTCTCATGGAAATACTAATAGGGAAGTAGTTTAAAATCTGCAAGAGGTGAAAGGCAGACATCAAACAAACTTATTTGCCTTTCTATTCTTTTCAAAATGATGTTCATTTAGCCAAGAAATTTCAGTTTTAAACCTTTTGTACAAGAAATACGGAGGGGAGGAAATAAAGCCACAGCAGCACAAAAAACAAGTGAAACATCAGTATGCAGACAGAGATTGTTATAACAATGCACCTCACTTAGGCTATCATAATGGGAAGACTAGTCTACCAATGGACAGTTCAATACAGATTTGTCATAATAGAAAGTCTTCAAAAACTGATAATTTGAGGCAGCAATTCCACAGGTTTACAATTGATTTCAGCCACTGATATGAAGAGTGTCAGTTGTTGTGAATTTAGAAGATCGTGGCCACACAAAACTGTTAACTAGCAGTTAGTATATGAAAATTAAGACGTATGATAGCATTGCTATTAACAAGAGAACTGTATACCTAATAGACTTACTGTACGTTGTAAAATGTACCAGTGTATCAACCAATTTGTTTAACATTGTGGTGTATTTTGTCATTCTTAATGTATTCCTATAAAGTATAGGCTCTTTAGAAGCAAAGGCGTATTTAAGTTGTAATTATCATAAACGGAGTGACCTTTCCTTTCCTCAGGCTAAGGAAGCCCAGGATGACCTGATGAAGACCAAAGAGGAGCTGCACATGGTAATGAGCGCCCCTCCTCCTCCTCCCCCTCCCCCGGTCTACGAGCACATGGATGAAAATGAGCAGGACGACGGGGAGGAGAACAACAGCACATACAGCGCCGACCTGCAGACTGAGGGCATCAATGACCACCGCCACGAGGAGGAGCGGATCACCGAGGCCGTGAAAAACGAGCGCGTGCACAAACAACTGCTGGTGAGTAAAGGTGCCGCTGGGCTGTAATTTGGCAAAGATTAGCAAGCATTCAAACGCTGTGCATTGCTACAGCAGCTAACTTTTTCAGGATATTTTTTTCTTAATATTTGTTTTTTATTGCCGTCCAATATACACAGTAATCATTTAAATAGTAAAGTTATAAAATAGAAAATGACACAAAAAAACAGATCCCCTTCACCCCCCACATCCCTCGCCCAAAACAAGCAAGGATTACACACTTAATGCATAATCAATGCATCTAAAAGGTGTAGATGCATATTCATATACACATTTATATATTATTTCATATTTATATTTCTTGGAGTGAGAATATCCTTTATATTTGAATTTATAAACTTCATTTACATTCATAAAGTAGTCATTAAATTATACAATTCTTAGTTTTATCTTTATTTGACAAAATATAGCTGCACATAACATTAATCCTTCTAATTTCTCCCATCTCCCAGCTCATTCTGATTCCTTTTTCTATGTGTTTCCCATTTACTGTTTTGTGGTGCTTGTGGGTTAAGACATAATCTTATCTGCTTTAATGCTGCTATTCTTAATATTCAAAAGATGCAGATCATTTATAACAATGTATCACAATTTGAGAGTTACTGTATGGGTTTTCCTCTTTCCATGACGGACAACCGTCACGTAAGAAACCCTCTTCTCGACCTGGTGCTCTTTCTTCTAATGAAGATTTTTTCTCCCCTTAGGCTTTAAGTTCAGAGCTTGCCCAGGCCAGAGATGACACTATGAAGACCCAGAACGACCTGATCCACACCGAGAACGTGAGGGCTGGCCGCGATAAGTACAAAACGCTGCGACAGATCCGGCAAGGCAACACCAAGCAGAGGATCGACGAGTTTGAGGCTTTGTAAAGCCATTGAGGGCAGCCACAGGCCCCCGGGAAAGTGCGCAGATCTCCAACCTTTCCGATTTCTGAGTGGTCACTGTAGGAGCTTCTCGATCTTCCTAGATCCATAACCACTACTCATCAACAATCATCTGCATTAAGAGAACAATTTTCCAGTACAAATGCAAACCAGCTTTGGTGATAACGGGCACATAAGGGCTTATAATTAATTGATTGCACAATCTTGTGTTGAAATTTTATATCATTTCGGTGCCAAACCTTGTTTTGCATATTTTAGGAACAATCTAAATCTTAATGCTATATCTGTTTTTGATGGGAGGGTTAGTTTTTAAATAATTCACGTTAAAGACCAATAGTGTGCCATAAAATAAGTAGAATCTGAAAGCTATTGCTGAGCAGCAGAGCAGCATTCTGTAATGTACACAATGATTTTCTGTGTGTACTATAAATCCATTGTTTAATGTCTTTTCATTGGATTGAAACTGGAGTTTGAAAAGGGTGATGTCTTTGCAGGGACCACTCAGAATAAGACGAGAAGTAAGCAGTATAAACCTATTATTCATTACCTATACGTTCAAGAGAGTGTACAAGTTTTTTTTTTCCCCATTATGTTTGAACACACTTCCATCCATATATTTAATATTGAGATAATGGATAATCATTAATAGATTAGTATTTATATATGGGTTATACCAAGAGAAATAAATGGGTATTTCATCTTGCTTTGTATATTTTTGCTATCTTACTACAATATTAAAGCTGTATAATAAAGTTCCTCTATCAACCAAATTAATTATAGTTTTGTTTTACGTATACTTTAGATCACTTAAAGAAATTTGTAAATTATTACTTTTTTAAATAAAATATTCAACCTGCATGTAACTCTTTATATACATTTAGCAAATTTCTAGTTAGATTTCTGATTGTTTTTGCAATTTAGTGTATTGGCGTTTCGGGGGGAAAAAGACTCCAAAACCGAAGGCTTCACATACTTTTTTTTTCACCTTTTTGCACATGACTAATCGTTGTACAGTAATGAGAGACCAATGCAAAAGACACTTTTGAAAATCGGATTTGTACGTCTACCAACACAAAGAGAAATGTATATGCATATAGGGAGGAGCGTGTGTACTGAATAATAGCACTGACCAGCCTTCTTGGATGTTAGCTGAAATGCTTTCCCCCTGATTGATTCTGTCGTGAAGATTGAGAATGCCACAATGCTGTCTTTTCATTATGTTTGGCTAATTTACCCTTTTTGAAAATGGTGTAGTTACAGAAAATGTAAGCACTGTCACAAGGTACAGGCAGCACTGCTTTCCTACTGTACTGTGTTACTTGTATCTAAACGTGACAAATGTTTTAATAAGCTGTTCTTTGATATATTGGCAATAAAGATCTGCAAGAAAACTGTCTGGATTAATCTCATAGCCTTTAGTTGTATAGAGTACAATTGAACTTCCTGATTTGGACATCAAGATGGCAGACGAGTTACCAAACTGGCAGCTTTAACTTGCACATGAGGGTTCTTAAGATTTCAGTGGATCTGTGGAACAAAACTGTTACAGTTCAGAATTTTTTAGATTTCTGTTGTGAGTTTGGCTTGCTTATATGTGTTCTCTTACTATAATTTAACATTACAGCCCTCATTAACAAGACAAGTTAAGCTTTTCTAAGAAGGTATGTCCACACTGATTCTTTTAAATTGTATTATTTTACCTCAGAAGCAAATTGGACCTTTTCACATTTAGGGGTTTAGTTGATTATTGATTTGTAGACTTTTTTATTTAATCATTTTATAGGTTGACAATCTAAGATATATAATCTAAGATAAATCCTTTGCATTGAATTTTGTTTTCAGGATTTTTTTTTTACCACGGAGCAGAGACTTATTGATTTTATTTTAGATATTATACAGCATAAACATTGGGTACTGACTAAGACAAAGGTCTTTTATTGTTTTCTTTAGTTAATGTGAGCAGGCGGCATGGTGTCTGGAAGAACACTCGGAGATTGCCCAGCTCTCTGCATCACCCAACTGTTATTCTTACAGCTATTCACCCCAATGCGCAACTGGGTATGATCAGCTAACCGTCTCAAACACATTTTGATGTTGTCTGTTGCTGGCTGGTTCCAAGCCTGTTAAAGTGACAGCTAATTTGTCCTGAACCTTGAAGTATTGTGTATTCTAAATATGCATTAAAATAAAAGTTCAGGTGGGTAGCTGCGTCAGCAGGAGTAGGCTGCAAAGGAACAAGCAATAGGGTTATTCCATGCTGAAAAGAGAAGAAAGAAAACGCAACGTTTTGGCCGTGGAGCCTTCTTCAGGTGTGAGAAAGACAGGGCAGTAAGCAAAGGTAATGTACAGTAGCAGGAGAACAAGCTTGGAGAGGAGGAGTGAGGGGCGGGAGCAGGGGGACGTCTCTTTTTAGCATGGAATACTTGTTCCTTAAAATAAAAGTGCTAATGTGTTAATATGTAAATTGAGAGCTACCTGCATAAAATTAAGTTATTTATGGAATTTATATTTACATTGACTCTGGCACTGTGGCTAAGGATCTGCGCCAGTGGCTGGAAAGCTGCCGGTTCAAGTCCCGAGGCTGGCAGAGGAATCCTACTCTGTTGGGCCTCTGAGCAAGGCCCTTAACCCCAGTTGCTCCAGGGGTGCCGTATAAATGGCTGACACTGCGTTCTGACCCCAAGCTTCTCTCTCCCCGTCTGTGTGCCTGTGTGTCTCATGGAAAGCATGCTGGGGTATGCGAAAAGACAACTTCCTAATGCAAGAAATTGTATATGGTTAATAAAGTGATCGTATCTAAGTTAAGCACAGACACAAAATGTCTGAACCTGTGGGTGCTCTTGTTTAGAGCAGGATTACTACTGCAATTTAAACAT
Organism: Atractosteus spatula; assembly: GCF_055471065.1. Lineage (NCBI taxonomy): Eukaryota > Metazoa > Chordata > Actinopteri > Semionotiformes > Lepisosteidae > Atractosteus > Atractosteus spatula. Next base: position 35,250,227 of record NC_142707.1, read on the forward strand.
TTTGTGACTGTATACTGCTTGTGATAGAACTTTAATATACTGTAAATTAAATCTCCTGAGTGCTATCAACTCTACACTTTGTTAATGATACGAAATTTCTATTACTGAAGTGCTGCTTGTAAAAATCATAACATCTAAAGCTTGCTGTTAACAGTAATACAGTAAAAGATATTTTTAATGTCATGTAAATTTTTACTATCTAAATATGCATTATTCCAACAGAAGCTGAGATACCTAAAATATACTTAAATATAGATAACTACACTTATTAACACTTAATTTGCTTTTATCATTATTTTATCATTGTAGCACAACATGAACGTGAGGTTTTCAGTCAAAACACTTTAGAACATTATTGTTTACCATTTTCATATTATTTAAATCTAAATGAACTCAAATTTAACTTTTTGAACAATTGACTGCATTTGTTTCTGATGGTCTTACACATCAGGGCTTCTGGCAAACGCTTGTTTAAAAACAATCTGCGAAGGGGGTGTGTGAGATATAGATGTTAAAAAGACTATAGGAATATAGACCTCATTATGTAGTGTATTGTAAAGTAAAAATCATAGAGAGTAAGCCATACAGTGCATATTTAATCAAAACTACTCTGGAAAAGCATGTTGCATGAAAGGCGTTTTCATGGTATTTCAGCCGCATTATATGAGGTAATCATAAGTGCAATTTATTCCTGTGAAAAATAAGACTTAAGTAGTGTTTGGTTATCGAATGATTATAATATAGTGTGGGGATTATCACTGATGCTTCACAGCTCTTAGATCCCTGAGTTTGATTCTAGTCCAGCCTGCATTCTATGGGGAGTTTGTGTGTTCTGTCTATGACCATATGGGTTTTTGCTTGATGCACATATGTCCTCCTACATCCCCAAAGACATGCTGGTCAGGTGAACTGGTGCCTCTACATGTTTACTGCTGAGTACAACACAAAAACTCTTGAGGATCACTCCCAGGATCCAAGAGTCGTGAGGCGGTAACATTAACTGACACCCCACCACGCAATCCTGCTATAAAATCTATAAGGATAAAATATCCGACGTTATGCTAATATGCGATCGCATATATTACTGTGGTTCGTTTGTAGAACTGGTCTATCTAGAAATAACGACCTATCTTTAAATTATAGATTTATATTAAAGTAAACTAGCAGAGCAGGTGTTGGGAGAACGGGTGAATCACCAAGGGGCAGGGCTATCTCATTTAGGCGAGTCACATTTTTCAAATTCTCACGGGGAAATCACTGAAGTAGCTGCACCTGGAGACTCTAGCGCCCTACAGTATAAAAGCAGTTCCTGTGGCAGTCAGACGTTGTTCTTTTACGGGCCCTCACAGTTTAGAGAAAGCAATGAGCATTTAGAAGACGATTCGGAGGTAGAGGTTTTCGTCTTGCACAACAAATTACGAGAAAGTTTATAGTGGAATAGGACTGATAGCAGCCTCGGTCGTTTTCCGGGTCGGGACGCCGGTAAATAAGAAGACGGTTAATGAGCGTACCCGGCCAACCGGAATCGACCGAGAGAGGTTCTTGCCACTGCTATCCGGGGAAGATATGGTTACGGTTCATGTGGACAGCCCTTGCCACTCACATACTGTAAGCCTACAGTATAAATCGGGTGTCATGGTTTGGCTTCACCTCTAACAATAAAATACTAGCTATTGTGTACTAAGATGTTTAGATTTACTTGATTTCGTGGTGATGCTTTGACGATGACTAATAGACTGGTTGGTTTTGTTCATCTTTAGATTAACTGACAAACTGGTACATATTGCGGTCAGGTTTATTTACATTTTGAGCACAAAATTGTATAATTGTACTCATTTATAGTGATTGGATTAACAAACTGAACGAGAAAATCCTGTTTAAAAGGCAAAGGAAAGTTATGTTCTGCATTCTCTGAGGTTTTGATGAGTCATTTGTGGTCACCAGCAGGAATATTTCAAAACTCTGAAACTGGAAATGGGACCGTTAAATCTCTCTGCACCATCACGCTTATCTGCACTTAGAAATTAAATTAACACGAATTTGGTTTTTCAGAAATGGAAATGTTTGCATGAATCTTACTAGTACATTAAAAATGTTTAAATACAGTAGCGTTTCTGTTGTGGATTGTGCAAATCTTAGACCTTTCCTTTAGCATGCTATTGGTAACTCGGGATGTTAGCAAATGTAGCGCTTTTAGTTTCACAATATACTTGTTTCCACATATTTTAAAATGAAATACTAATATTCCTTGCTGTTTTTGGCTATCCCATTATCGTTTTACACAGCTTTTTCTCCAGTGCTGTTTAAATTACCTTTAAAAGAAACTGTAAAGCATCTTTTCTGCAGTAGGAAAGTTTTATCCCTTATTCTTCAATTTACATCCATGAACTATATATCCATTTTTATGAAATAAAGACTTTACAGTTTCCATCTGCATGTACATCTGCCCCTAGGTTGGTCTGCATTATCTGTCTAGCTTGTTCTAATAATTTCTTGAGGAATTTCATCTGGCTGGTGTGCATTAGAATTAAATACAGGATTTTTCAGTCTGCATTGTGTTTTCCATGTTTTGGACCATCATTGGCTTTTGTGTTTGGCTCAGGAAATTTACTGGAAACTGGAAATTTCCAGAAAGTGGTTTGTGGAGTAATGTGAATACCTTTGTCCACAGAACCTAGCCCTTTTTTGCGATTAATATCTTACATATCCAGAGTTCCAGAGTGTGATGAATACTGGCCACAACCTGTTGCCCTGACCCAGCATATCGCTTTAGGAGTGTGCATTTCAGTGGTTTGCCACTGCTGGCTTTTGGAACTCCTCAGGCTTCTAAAATGTAGTGGTGGTCCCCTTTCAGAGAAGCCTGCTCAGTCCCAAAAACCAGTCCTTCACAGAGATTAGTCCCCAAAGATCTTCAGTTCCTCTTCTCCCATTGCACAACTCTTCAGTCCTCTATTTCACTGAGGGAACTGAAACGGATGAATTCCTGATAGTCTCCTGAATCCTCCATCACTCAGAGTTTCTCAAGGCAGCTTCCAGTAAGTTCTGAACAGCAAAAAGGAACCCTGTGATTTATAGTATGCTGTACTATATAAGCACAGACTGCAGTGGTCCCCCAATCCTCATTTCAAAGCTTTGGGTGTATATATAGATCTACATTGGCTAAACATCCTTAAACTTGATTTATTAATACAACGATGGGTTGATTGAAATACTATCAAACGTAGCCAGAGTCAAAGGAGAAGACAATGTGAGTTTTCAATCCGATTCCTCGTTAAAAGGCTGATATGACTCAACAAAACTATGAACCCTTAAATTCCAATCAGAATTGTTAGAAAATAGAGGTATTTTCCTTTCTCTCTATATAGGATCAGTTATTTTGTCCAGAAGTATTCATACTCCTAAGAAATGTTCTACACTCTGGTGTTATTTTATATAAGTGTAATGCAGAACAAATTAAAACTGATCTAGATCTTTTTTTTTTAGTTGACACTACTGGAAAACACACTATCCCCAAATCCTCAGACTTTCAAAAACTTATTTTATGGGCTCTGTTGAAGAATTTCCTTCATTTTTCCTGAAGGAAGAAAAGTTCTTTTGAAGTAGACTAAAAACATTCACGCTTCAATTAAAATAAAAATGGCCTAAAACGAAGAATACACTCTGAAATAATCTTGGGTGTTACATAGCAAGTTGACCAACATATTACATTCAACACTGGGAAAGAAAATATATGATGAAACACAATTCATAGATTCTTCTCAATGTACAAATTTACAGACGTATAATATCTCAATTTCATTACATTTCAGGACAATTTTACAAAACATTTCTTTTCTTTAAATCTGTGCTGGTCAGCCAATACTTTGCATATGGAGTTCAAAATGCAAGCTTGGATGACTGTCCTTGGGGGGGGGGGAAAGGCTGGTGGAAAAATGAGTTACATCTTTGTCATGTTCACATTAGGCTGAATGATCAAGGTGAAGTCATGCCAAGTGTTGGGTCTCCTCAGTAACTGTTGCCAAGGCAGCCCTGAAGAAAAAGACATGCCGGCAGTATCTGCTGAAGGAAAATATCGCGTCAACATTTACCCACAACATCCTGAGAAGGTTTTTCACAGAAGCTTGCAAAGTGAGGTGATAAAACACTTATCTAACAAGCTACCTCTCGTTCTAACAGTGTTGCAATTAAATGTAACCAAAGGCGAACAGAATGTATTACATCTGTTTCAATCACTTTAGGTGTAACCATTAGTGTTAATATACTATAATTCAACAACAGCCGTTTCTTTCAAGGAATGGCTGGATGGGATCCTTGGATCAATAACTACTAACTACAAAAGCTTGATAGTAATTAAGCTGTAAATAAAATGAGACAGCACAACATTCTGTCTGAGCAAGTCATATTTCATTAAAGATAGCGATCTCAGGAAACACTTTAACCTTTCTGGAACAGCATTTAAAAATAAGGAAAAATAAATGTTTCATTTGTACAGTAAGTGTCTTGATGCTCCCAATATTATTGCCAGCATTATCATAATGTTCATATATTTTCACAGAAGAGATTTTAACTGGTTTCGTACAGCTGAATGCATAACAGTAGAAAACACTAGTCAATATGTGTTTCTATTTTATTGCTTTTACGATCTTGGATTCAACAATTTTGTCTGCTTTAAGAATGTTAAATGATTCAAGACCAGAACTGCTCATAAGCAAAGTCACGGCCCCACAATGTTCTTGCATTAAAAAAAGTGTGTATATTTAGGTCAGACATGTTTTTGAGATTGTAGTGTTGTCTTATGTGCTAGTCTAACTTCTAACTCTGGGTAGTTGGGTTTTTGAATATGTAATCTTTATCAGCGGTCAGGGAATGACAGGTTATCCAAAGTTACCTTTCTCTAATCGGACTCCCCCCAGGAAACGATCAGAGCGGCCAAACGGAGCACTATCCCAGACAGAGAGCTCCAGGCTGGAGTCCATCACCTCAGCCTGGTAAATACCACTGAATACCATTGGGTGATTCCACTGGGGGCAGGCCTTCCTCTTCGATAAGGGGGTTTTCTGTTTTATCTCTCTTCCTCCCGGCAGAATAAGACACCTGCACATCAACCACCACATGTTGTCAACAGGAAGTCACTCCTCTTATCAAACCATAAAAGACATACCCTGAAAGCTCAGCAAGTATTATATGATATTTTTTTACCCTTTGACAAATGAGTTGACAGTCCCATCTGGCCTCAAGGAAGGGAGGTTTTTGGCTCCAATTATAAGAACGCTCAGCTGACCAAGATCGGTCATCTGAATTTGGTTTTCTGTGTGTAAAGAGAGCGATCAGATTAAATGAAGAACCCCTGACAGGCACACTCTCACGGTTGCAGCATTGCTGTTTGGAGTATGGGCTATTTTACTAGTTAACTGTAACAAGGATTGTCTAAGAGGCAGCATAAAATGTTGGGCAAGTTGTGCCAGGGTTATGTGATTGAGAGTGTTAGCTTATTCCTGGATTTCTGCACAAAAATGACCAATTTAAGTGATTGTGATCTTGCAGTACTGTCAAGGAGAACTGCATATCTCCACCAGTCGATGCTAACCTACCACCTACAGTCATTGAGGGAATTGCAATGGACAAAATAGCAGATGCTTCTGACAAGTGTAATGTTACAAAGGAAAGCACATGTAGTCCTCGTGCTATGTGGCTTTAAGGGGCTCACAGGGATAAAGTCAAGTTGACTAAAATTTGGAGGCTCCAGTTTAAAAAGATGACAACAATGCTGATTTCCCATTACAAAAGCTATTATTGTAATACTGTATATTTGTAAATTCAAGTTTTCAACAAAAATTGACTATAAAAAATCTCTTGAATTAAGTTTTGCTTTTTAGGCCAAAAAGTAATCACTTAGTGAAAACTGCAGATATCTGACAGGAAGTGAATCATCATTACAGTGCTAAAATTACACAAGGTTACGTGCAGTCGTAAAAGAAACGTCTGTCAACAAAAGATAAATATAGCTTCCTAATCTTTATATAATCTTAAAATGTTCTAAACATTTTAAAAAAGCACTTTCTTCTTATGTCATTTCAGCCTTCTATTATTTCAACTGATACTTGACCAAATATTAAAATACACCACTTTGCAATGACACTGTTAGTTTGGAAGAAGAAATAATTTCATAATTTACCTTCCTTTCCAAAGTGAATGCCGGAGCCTTGTGGCAGTGAACTGAACTTGACTTTTATCATGAGTTCTCCGTTGTATTGCTCTGGAACACATTCTTCATACCTGTCAGGCTGGTCAGAGATATAACCACTTTAACCAAGTAATCAGATCTAAAAGAATCAGGATCTTCTCTGAGCTGTAGCGGTTTATGTCTTCAACAAAATTCAGAGGAAGCTGAGTAATGATTATACTTTTGGAAATAGAAAGCACATGAGGAAGTGATTTTAGGTTGGGGCTAAATTTAATCAAATGAACAGTGGACTTTTCACACTATATACTGTAAGTGATATTACAGTACTAATGAAATGAACTAATCATCAGGGGTTTGATATAGAGCTGTGGTAGGGAAGTAAAGGTTAGCGGTTTGGCTCTTCCCTGGTGATTAGAAGAAGCCCTAATTTGTTCGGAATAAATCATCACAATCTCTACCTGGAAAGGGGAGTAATGATCAGGCCTGGGAAACCCAGAGGTTTATTAAAGTCCCCTAGGAGTTTTTGTTTTTCTTTTGTCTGTGCCCACATGGTCAACTGTGTTGTACTATGCAGGCACAGAGGAGTCAACTGCAATATAATTTTGTAAAGTGGTCTGTGAAAAATTGTGGATTGTAAATAATAGATTTATTGATATTGTATAATCAAATATTATCCAAAAACAATTACTAGAAAACATCTGTTCTGTTTTTCCTAACTATGCAGTACCTTTTAAACATCTCAGTAGTTTAAACCACTGTAAATATATTTATGTCTCTTATTCAGAGAAAGGATTATAAAAAAGTGTACAGCTCCATTCCTAGACAACTGCAGTCCAGCAGTTGTTATACTGTAGGTCTCTTTGTAACCCACGCTCCTTAAGAACTGAGTAAAAGTATTAATTCAGTTATTCCAATAATTAGGTAGTGCATGGTTACCTCCAGAACTGCAATCTGAACCACTAAGGCACACATTTAAACAAGGAAAAAATACCAGCAGAGCTTAGGGATTTATAGCTAATGTGAGGTACTCAAATATTCTCTGAGCTTTTTCATAAAAGAGCTATTTCATTTAAAAGAAGCTAATATGTAGACGCATTATCTTCCTAATTGCAAAATCAAGTCCAGTGTACTCGGGGAGAACTGTAGTTTGTGCAAAAGTAGTAAAACAAGGCACAGTGATAACAAAACCATTAATTTTAGGTCACTATTCCACAACAAATTGTTGTATTAAGCTGAGTAATGAAATGAGGAGTGAGAAAAGTGGTGTGGTGGTCTGTATTATGCTGTGAAAGCAAAGTTAAGTATTCGGGGTTACCTTGGAACTGAGCTGGTACCAGATGTGGGATTGAGTGGAGTTGTCCTCGAATTTCCAGCAATCCAGAGAGATGAGGACCTCTCCCAGGAATACCTTGCGCTTCAGTGTTCCAGAGTGCCAGAGGGAAGCCTGTAGAGTTCTTGTTTCCAATTGGGAGCGCTCTATGTTGTACTGTTTTAAGTCACAGGAGGTGCAAAAGAATTTGTCAGACAACAAATAGAAATGAGGTAATTCTAACTGGGCATAGCGAATTCTTACTATGATGATGCTTTTCATATCTGATGAATGGTGTTGTATATTTCTGCAACTAGAACGTTATAAATGAAACACAAATGATCTGAATGATTTCAGCTCTGTGTGAGATCTCGGTAACGGTAAATAGAGGGGTCTGGTTTATTGACTGATGGTGCCAAAGAATTCCATACTGTATGTGTATTTGGTTCTCTCCTAGCTGAACGGCAGCCTGACCGTAAGGACAAGGCTGAAAAAACACCTCTTGTGTGTTTGTGAAAAATGAGCCAGGGAGTGGCTGAAATGGTATAGAGGGGAAGTGGGGAAAGGGTGAGAGAAATGTTCAAAGGGACGTCCAGAAGGTGAGGTGTGTGTGTGTGTGTGTGTGTGTGTGTGTGTGTGTGTGTGTGCGCAGTATATAGAAGAGAAGAAATGGACGATATTAGAAATTAACCTCAATCCTGAACCTCTCTTAACTCCCAAAAAACTCAATGTTTCCCAAAAGGCAATTAAAACTAAAGATGACTAGAATCAACAACTTAAGCTCACTAATTTTAATGATTTTGACAACATTTTAGTAAAATATGAGGTTATTCATCAAACTTTAACTACACAACCTACATATTGCATGACTCTATCAATGGGAAATCTCCTTACTCTAAAAGTCTCATTAAAAACTGGGTCCACTGTGTTCTTCTTCACTGCTGTCTTCAATTTACTGTGAGGAGACTTGTCTGGCAGAAGGTAGATCTTGACATACCTGTGTATCACAGAAGAGGCATTTGAAGCGGCAAGAAAATTATAATATGCTTCATTTTATATTAATTTAAAGACCTGCAAACTAATAAGTAGTTACAAGCAAAGCATTTAAACAGGAATTTCTTCTATTTCATATGTTATTCACTCATTTACTTCCAAAAACAGGAACTTTCTTTTGGCTCTGGGGATTCTTTGTTTCTTTTTCCGTAGACTCAACACTTACTGTAGGCTTCCAGGTTACACATTCCAGCCTTAATTTAAACTCAAGATTAATTTTCCCAATCCTGGATCCAAGATTGAATATAGTAATACAAACTTTTGAAAACACATTTTGCAAACTGCACACTTGTTAACTTACGGATTGCACCTTTTCCTCTTTGTATCGCCATAGGCCAGGTTTTTACATGCTCTAACGGAGATTTCTAAACAGGAGAGTTTGAAATTATACGCAATGGACAGCTCAATCTCGCCTGTTACACTGGCTTTGTCGAAGTTTCCAAGTTCCGTGCAAGTGCTGCTGATACTGCATATACTTTCCTAAATGTGAGACATGAAAAGAGGAAATACTAATAAATTAACCATCTTTTAACAATGAAACAGATCAAACCTTAGATAAAAAAACAGCATGCACTTTGTTCTAGAAGAAGCATATATTCTGGGGGCTTTTCTCACAGTGTTTTTCCAATGTCTGGATGTAAGCACTTTTAACCAGAACTGACCCGTTTCTTTCCTTCTGAGTAGAGATGACTTGTAGGTCTGCCTTCATTTACATTTGACTTTAAATCTTCCTTATCGTTGGCCTTCTTTGACAGGATGGGAAGGCTGGGAACTTTCGTCAACTGTGACAAAAAGAGCATATCATCCAAGATAGTTCATTTACATGAAATTCTAGCATGCAAATAAAGAAAATACTGTAAAATTACTGAATCTAGGTTCTTGGCAGCAAATGTTAGAACAATGTAAGAATATAAGAAAGATTACTCAAAGTGCCCATTCGAGTCATGTAGCTCATTAAGTAGTTGATCTAAGGATCTTATTTAGCCAATAGCTTTCCTCTAGAAAAGAGCTATCAGCTTCAACCATATCACTGGGTAGCTTGTTCCATGCGCCCTCAATAACTATTGTCAAATTATCAAAGATCAATTATAATGAAGATAATTATCAATTATCAATCAATTTTTATTATTATTTAAATTGTGTAGATATTCTGTCATTGATTACCTGTTATATTACTGCTGAATATAACAAAAAATATGAATGCACTTATGGAGAAGCTGGTGAGTCACCCAGGTCTTTTTACTCAGTGATGACATTTGTGAATTTCTTTCATTCATTTATAAACCCACCACCCCAACACACTTTCTATCCCCAAGACTATTAAAGACAGCTTTTCCATCCTACAGGATGATCCCTCCATTGGGGCCCTGTTTTCTGACCACCCCCTTGCAACAGAGCTCGCTGTATCACCTGCAAGTACATACAGTATCTAACACTACACTCATTTAAGGCCCCTCAGGACAATTCTGGATCACTCTGATGACATCTTGTACCTCCAGCAACCTTATTTACTGTATCTAATACACTTCAGACATGAACTGGTCACTGACATGAAATGTTTGTTTTGTAATAAATGTCATTTTTGTAAACTGACAAAAGTACATTTGACTTTTTACTACAGACGGTACATGTGATTGTAATAAAGTTACTGTGGCAACAGTGAAGAAAATAAAGCATGATGATCATTTATCCACAAGTACCTTTCACAAGGAGGGGTATTTTGAAAAGGAAATTGCAAGAAAAACTGTGTCCGCAGACCACAATCAACAGGCACAGAGGGAAATAAAGTAGCTTGAAAAACAAAAGTGGTCATCACAGGTAAAGAAAAGCATTACAACATGAGCAAAGCAATTATTTTAAAGTCTAGGGTGACCTAAAAGGGCTATCAGTTATCTGTTGGTTTGGGTTTTATCTGAGATGTCGCCACATGAAAAGAAAATGAAAGACTCATCTCCAACAGCGTAATATGATGGAGAAAACTACAGTACATTTCAAAACACCTTTATAAAGAAAAAGTTACTAGAATTGACATTATCCAGAAAAAAAAATGGACCCTGAACCTTAAGATTCACAGTAGCAGATGTTACGTGAGGAGAAAGGTAGGAAATTGTATAATGTCAAATTGTAAATCTTGGGGGCATAAATGTAAATAAATTGTGTTATTTTTACAGTGTAGGGAGTAGCTATAGTATAGATCCAATATTGTTTCATTCTTAAAACTAATTCAATATGTTCAGGAGGGAACATTTATATATAATTGTCATATAAAATAAATTACCCAGCCATTTACACAGGAAGAAGACCCGGAGACCACTTCAGAGAACATTTTAGGGCTGTGAAGATTAAAGATTTTTCCAAGCCTATTGTTTCTCATTTCACCTCTGACAGCCATGATCACACTAATCTCTCCGGCTGTATTCTCAAAGATGCTAAAATTATCCTGCAGCTAGGATCACACCTTTCCCCTTGTCTCAACGACTACTTTTCTTCTAAATTCTCTCTATTCATTGTAGGTTTCATTTCAGACCTCTCTTCACATATCCTGACTTCACACTTCCTGATTGGCCTCTCTTTCTGTCCCCTGCTCCTGCCTCTCACTCCTCCTCTCTCCCAGCTTTTGTTTTCCCGCTACATTACCTTTGCTTACTGCCCTGTCTTTCTCACACCTGAAGAAGGCTCCACGGCCGAAACATTGTGTTTTCTTTCTTCTCTTTTCAGTGTGGAATAAACCTATTACTTGTTCCTTTGCAGCCTATGCATGCTGACGCAGCTACCCACCTGAACATATTTATAGACCACTTTTTTATTGTAGGAAAAAATTTGAATGACTGTTTCTTTAAATGTGTAATATACCAGTATTAGTTGTTTGCAAATGCAGTTAACTAATACTGTCAGCTGTGGTGTTCTATTAACACTGAGAAATTGGAGGTTGCTTTTTCACCTTGAAAATTAGTAGGAAAAACACAGGGTTCTGAAAATTAAATTTTTTAAATGACTGGTATCGTTGGAAGTTGAAAATGACAAGTAAATTAATCTGTTAATTGAAGATTCCCATCTATGAATCGGATTCAAGAAAAGGGATATCCCACGATCAATGCATTTCTCAGGACATCAGGAAAAATCAATGTAAAACATGCAAAGCATTGAATCTGTTAACTATAAATTAACTGTGCTTAAATACTCCCTGGGACATGAAGCAAGAAAGAAAAATCAAATGGGAAATGCACATGATAAACTTCTACTTCTGTACTTCCTCAGAAGACTGAGTCCAAAGAATCCTATTCTTCTTCAAGCAAGCCTGTGTTTTGCATTACTGAACACTGATCACATCTTAAGATAATCATATTATTATTGCTGTGGGAACATTTGGAAATTTGCACACAAAATGGAGTTTGTAACAGAAGTTTGGGAGGGATGACAACAGCCAAGCTCAATCAGACTCTGCTGTCAGTAATTAGCAATCACTCCCGATGTAATTTCCTCTCCTACAACACTATAAATACTGTATGTGTCCCTCGCATACACCTTTTTGCATCCCACCTCCACCCTTTGGGGGTCCTGGCCTCCTCGTCCTCTGGCCAGGAGATTAGGTCACAGCCAAGCGGATTAAGCCACATTTTGACTAAACGCTTCATAATCCTTTCAGGCACTTTTATTCTTGGGTGTTTTTTGTTTTGCGTTATGCAATTCACTAGGAATAACAAGTCGAGTGGTTCTTTTGTACATCATGAATGCGCTTGGATGTCTCATTTCCTTTCTTACCGGTGCTGGCTTGTTGATGGCTGGGTCGGACAAACTCCTGCGCTCCTTCCTGGGGCTCTCCCCATAGTCTGCGGTCAGGAGGGAGCGGTCCACTGTCACGTCATTCTGAGATTTGGAGAGTTCTGAAGCCAAGCGAACAAAGAACACTATTCTAATGCGACACCGAACACTTCACATTGCTTTTTTTGTGTGTGCGAGCTAATGAAGCAAGATTCCCACAAGCCAGAAAAGGAGTGAATGGACATAGGCTGTACTTTCATTTAAATTTACAGTATATTCTTAGAAATGTAAATATACTCTTATTTGTTGGTCTTTAAGAATGGGATATCTTAATGATACAGATCTAATTAAATTAGTTACTGTAATTTACTAGAGTTTAACTATTGGGATTACTTGCCAAGATGAATGATTGTTTGCTAAACACAGTTGTCAGTATGCATCATTAACAAGGTGTTTGCATGACAGTGTGACGAGAGCCATTCAAAAATAAAGACATGTACGGTAGAAAAGCTCTTACTTTTCATGTGGGTTGTGAGTGATAGGAAGAGGTTTTCTACTGATCTAGTGAATCCTTTTGAATTCTGAAGTCCCTGCAAGATACAGAATATTGAACAAATTAAGATTTGTTTAGATTTTATAGTACTCTATTATTCAGTAGCCTAAACTAGATTATGCCTCAAGCCAGAGATCCAATCTCTTTGGCATAATGCTATTGGTTTATTAACTGAATGTATTATTTATACTGAATAAAATGCAGTACTGGTAAACAGTTCTCTTAACTGCTTGTCTGCCGTCCTTAATATGATAAACACAAAAAAATCTTTAGGAATCATTGTGCTTTCATATTTTACTTTACAAATAGTGGGGGGGGGGGGGGGGGAAACTACATTTCAAAACCAAGACCTTCTCATTTCTTAATATGGCGATTGACTAGAATGATTTGAGAAGCAAATTTGAAAATAAAAATGGAATGGAAGGCATTGTGATCTACAGTGTAAGGCTGTTTCAGATTTAGGAAGTATAAAGTGAGGCATAAACAAATTATAATTAATTTCATTAATTAAAATAAGTGACTGTATTTTGGAATTAGCATAATATAACAGGTATTTTAATTAAATATTAAGTATACATAATGTATTAAGCAGCTTAATACATAACATATTCAGTTTGTCAATATCTTACTCCAGTTTTGCTCAAGTAAATGGATGTGTCTTCCAGAAATGGTGGTGGAGTAGGAGGGACAATGGATATATTACTGAAAAAAAACACAATAGGACATTTCAGTTCCTACATGGTTTGAGTTAAAAAACAATATTATTTGCACTATTTGTCTTAGTTACAGAGATGAAGATTCTTTGTAGTTTTCTCTGTAGATAAGAGAAAACATGTACATCTGGTTGGTAATATCAGGTGTTAATGGGCATTGACAGCCCTGATTTAAACACTGCCTTATCTAGGACTGCTCACAACAGTGACATTTTTTTAACTTGTCTGCATGGATTTCACCTCTATATTACAATAGAGAACTGCACCTGCTATAGCAGTGTCCCCAGTCTAACAGCAGCAATCTGGTTCACCCATCCCAGTATCTACTAGCCCTTGCCTTAGTTTTTGAGATCTGAAGAAATAAGGCTAGAAAATAGTAATGCAATGCTTTCTTAAATTTAGGAAGCTCTACACTGTGAAAGGTGTATGTAAAAGGCATTGAATTTATAAATAGCCCCCTTCCACAAGCATCATGTATCACTGATAGCAGACTTTTTCTGTCCAGAAATACCAGTGTTAAAAAGAATACCAGTTTTACTGTAGCAGTGATATACCCTCTTCCCAGAAACTGTAATTAGTACTAAGTGATTAACGTGAAGGAGGTAGATTTGCTTTATTTAGTGCAGTTCTTAGAGTTAATAGAGTAGATACTGTAACTTCATTTGACTTACCTTAATCTCTGATAGGACTTTAATAGCTTTTCGCCAACCGTCTCCTGCTTGTCTGCGAGATCAGAGAAGTGATTTACAGATTCATTATCCAAATAGATTCATTTCTGGATAAATTTCATTACTGTTGTTATGAAGAGAGGACATTATTTTAAATAAGCCTGATAAATGCTATTTCACATGGAAGGAAGAGGGGGTGTTTCTCATCAATACAAAATTAAAGAAAAACAGTTGTATAATAGAATCCAATCTGCATTCTGGTTTTTGCATGTACCACACTAAGTCAAAGTCATGGTGCATCTGCAGTCACCTCTGGAACTATCTCTGAAGTTTACAGAGACATTTTGTATGCTTATTTACAAGAAGAGTTTTTTTATCCATATTGGGTGATGTTGCACTGTGCAGCATTATAATGACCCAAAACAAACAGCCAAGTAGTAACTGAGTAGTTTTTCAGGAGGGAAAAAAGAAACCTTTGACAGGTCATGTCAAACTAACGATTTTAAATCCAATTCTGCACATATTCTACATTCCGAAGAAATAATAATAACCCATGAAAGAGCAAAAACGCCAAAGTGGCTGCAGCAAAGGCTTGGAAAAGCACCTAAAATGCTCATGCAGTGCTCAGTGAGCTCAATTAATGCCTCCAAAGCAAAAGCAGCCACATACTAACTTACATTCTTTCACAATTTAAAGTGAATGTGTCTCAGTACCTATTGTCACTTAAAATCGCTGTTTGATTAAAACAAAGCTTAAGCCTCTTAACTGCAATTTTGTCTTCAAATAGCTCATTGCTCTAGATTAAGCTTTGGCAGTGTTAGATGAGATTTTCATTTGTAATGTCAGCCAAATACCATAATTTATTGAATTAAACTCTGTTCAAAATGTATACAAACTTACAATGTAGCAGCAAGGCACATAATTAAAGGAGTTAAGTTTTTTTTATAGATTTCTAATCTTTCAGTTGGCTTGACCAGAGAATAATCCCAGACCTCTGCATAAACTACTGTACATGTCCTGTGTCTGGACTCATGACCTCATGTTTGCATGGGTTTCCTCTGAGTGCTTCAGTTTCCTCCTACAGTCCGAAGACGGACAGGTTAATTGGCTTATGGGAAAATTGGCCCTGGTGTGAGTGTGTGTGTGTCTGTGTGTGCCCTGCAATGGACTGGCATGCTGTTCAGGGTGTATCCTGTCTTGTGCTCATTGCTTGCTCTGGCACCCTCACAATCCATGAAATGGAAGAAGTGGTTAGAAAATGGATGGATGAAAATTTTATAGATATGTTTAGATGTTTAACTCTAAGTTTTATAATTCCTGTCTTTGTGATCCTTGATTGTACAATCAGCCATTGGTATCAAAGCAAATTTCACATACTATTACTCGTGTTGGTTTGATATGCATGTTTATGTATTGTATTAATAAACTGTGTTTTTAAAATAAGGGCTGATATTACCTGTTATTCTGTCTGATTGATCATTAATAACCACATTACAATTTCATATAGTGGCAGTAAATTAATCCATCGCATCTCTACATAATTAAAAGACCAAATTACTACATTATTACTGTTTACTGCGTTAAAAAAATAAACAAACCTGCTTCGATGGGAAATTTCTTTGCTCTTTCTTCCAAGAACCATTCGCCAGATCTTATTTTAACTTCTCTGCAGGGGGAAAAAAGACGTGTCGTTTGTCTTTTTTGCTGTGTTGTAGTTTTCATTTAGGGGGTTAAGTGTGAATACAATTAATACGTTTAAAAACAGGAAGGGCTGTTCGTACTAGAACTCGTCAGAATCACTTTCCGTGGATGTCTTGTGAAACCACTAACTGTTGGTGACGAGGCTGCATTAGTTCCTTGACTTTTTTCATATTGGCAAGCTGCGCATTTTAACTGAGCTCACCTGTACGCGTAGCAGACTGTGCATTTCCAGACTCTGGCAGTGATGGCGATGCGACATTTGCTGCAGATGCGGTGGCTGCATCCTTTGCATATGGCCCCGCAGTTCCACAGCTTCCCCAGGGGCCTCTGACAGCGGGCGCAGCTCTTCTCACTGTAATGCTGGGAGAAGCTCTTTGCACCCTTTCGACGTAGCTCCTGAAGTTCCGACTTCAGTTTTCTGGAAAAGTAAATTCACCATTTTTCACTTCATTGCATATCCCTTTCAATTACGCACGAAATGGTTTGAGATGAGTTTTTCTGGAATTTATGTCATTTTATTTCACGAATGGAATGAGGAGGAGCGTTGGGTGTTTAACATACACTCCTCAGCCCTTTTACAAATACTTTATGGTGTAAATTGCTCTTTTTTGTTAAAAACAAACTAAAAATAAAATTGAGATACTGTGTGCTTCTGATAATAAAAATGTGTAAATTTATTTCCTTTTTTCAGTCACATGTTAATAATGATATAATTGTATCATGAAGAATACTGACAAGATCAGGTCATTCTTATCTCTTTCCAATCTACAGTATACCTTTCCTCACGCAGCCCCAACTGCTGCAATGCTCTCTTTGTTTGTGTTACTGGTCAACCTATTTTGGATTACAGCTGGTATTCTAGTTCAATGCAACTGACAATTCTTACTAGTAAAAAAAGAACATATTATGTCTATCCTGGCCTCTCTGCAATGCCTTAAAGATAAAAAATATATATTATTTACATTCAGAGCACTTCATTTTTTCCAATTAGAGTGCACAGCTGAAATAAGTTTTTTGCTGTTTGTCTGCTATATTTTTTTCTTGGGAAAATGTATGAGTCTTATTGGATAAATTAAAACTGAACCTAATTTTAGCTTAATTGTTAAAAACAAGCATAATATTCACTTAATGATTTAAACAATTTTCTGATTAAGTTCATACCTTTGTATTTCTATTTGCTTAATTGACCCATGAATTAAACTATAGCAGTTTCTGAAATGATATATCACCTACAGGTAGAGACTAGAGGTACTGTAGATACAGTGTTGTTAATCTTGGTCATTACGTAATTTCTCATTACAGTATATCTGGCTTTTTATAGAGCTTCTACTGAGGAGTAAGTTCAACCAAAAGTGTGCAATAGTAAAAGATAGCATCTGACAACTAAGGCTTGATTTGGAGAGGTGCAGGTTTTAAGTAAGCTTTAAACAACCAATATATAAAAAAAACAATACTCCAATGAACGTGTTTGCTTAAAGTAATTTAAAGATCATATGAAACATTAAACTGACTACCCATCATCCCTTGAGGACAATAGTTAATTACTTAATTGATCAATAACTTACTGTACAAATGTTTCTAATCTTTAGGAACTGGTGGTAGAGACCTACAGTACTACTTACTAGACTGGGGCTCTTGTGAATCAGGGGTGAAGCATTTGGTTTTATAGTTATTGAAATTTTTCGATTTCCTCAAATACTAAATTCTTTCCATCAGTAACAACAATATTAATTTTAGTAACATTTTATTTTCTGTTGCGCATGAAATTATCAGACAGAACTCCAGATAAACCAATAAAAATCATTTACCTGATCCTCTCTTCTTCCAGTGCACGGAGAATCTTATCTCTCTGGAGCACTTCCAGAACCTTCTCCCTTTCCAGTTCCTTCAGGAAACTTAAGTCCATGTTTCCAGCAGGTGAATTATATTTCTGGTTTTATATATATATATATTTTTGTTTTGAAAGAATGATACACAGATTTGTAATTACAAAGGTAAAAAAAGGCACAGGATTTTTATCTGAAAATTACGGCGAGCCTTCTCATTGGAACAATATAAACACAGAGTGAAAGACATCTTCTTTATACCAAGGATTTGAATTTTGCCAAGTTCCTTTTGAAGTTAGGTGTGAAGTTCTGTGTGTTCTTATACTCTTACAGATGAGAGATCTCATTTTCTGCCACAAACAGCTGCCCAGCTCCACATAGTTCTGGAAAGATGATGCTTCCTCCAAAGGTGGTATTTCTGAAAGCCAAATAGGCTTTCGTTTACAGGCAGACTAGGGCATTTTCTAGTCCTGATTTGTCTCTGAAGATGGGGAAATCTGCCACCCTGTCAAGACCTTAAAAAAATAGAAAAATATAGAAAGGAAATATTGCTTTCTGAAGGAAATATAAAAGTGCATCAGGCACTTTAATCAGCAGTCTCGTAATAGTACCTCAGGATAGAAGGAGAGGAAGCTGGCTTTTGTTTGATGCATTGATTTTGTAATGATGTGGTCATTTGGCCCATTAAAGAGAAGGTACCCAGCTCCGGATCTTTGCCATAGATTCCATTATCACACACTCACTGCCTTAATGGATAAGAAATGCCTGTCCTCTGTTCAAAATTGTAATTCATGAATGTCATTCAATGAACAAGAGTCTTATCATTCTCCCTCCAGTTTTATGAAAAGAGACAGAAGTAAAACAATTTCAGATTATTTTGCCCTTAATTTCCGTTCACAATACCTTTAACGGGCACACATTGACACCATAATTGTGAACTATGTAAATACGTACTCATGAAAAAGACCAGTCTTATCAAGCACTGTGATTCCTCCCATGCAAAGAGAAGATAAAAGCTCCCTTGACTTATCTTTGTGTACCATGATTCAACACAAATTGAGAGCTTTCACAATTACATTTCATGCTCTTTAAGCCTGGCCTTCAAGTTTGTATTTGGCAAATGGAAGAAAAAACAGATATACTGTAACAGACAGAAGCACTGGAAATTTGGTGTCAAAGTTTAAAATTTTGAAAATATTCACATAATATAGAAAACATCACAGAAACATTCCAAGTTAAAATTTAATTTGATCTTTTCATCATGGCATGATGCTCAATTTTCTTGATTGTATTCAGTATAAATGAAGGTAGATATGCTTCTATAGCCAGAGTAAAATCCTGAAGTGCATAAGATATAATCATATATTATCTATTACTTCTACTGTTCCCTTCCTTACTGAGGTCAAGAGTAAGTTTACACTTGGGATGGCAACCTTCAACCATTTCTTTATATTTAGAAATGTTGCATGGGAACTAGCAGCTTCATCTAAAGTTCAACTGCAGTTGCAACAGTATTATACTTGGAGGCTACCACAGAACTAGTCCTTCTTTTAGAAAAGCCTTTTAACAGAATCAAGGCTGAACAGGGAGAAAAGCTTATCTATGTAGAGAAGAGTTGACTAAATGAACAAAGGGGACCTGCTGTCAAGAAAGGCAAGACAAGAACTGCAGTGCAGCATAACAGAATTGATTTATTCCTATCTCACAGTCCTGAAGTGTATAGTTCAGTGGGTCTGATGCATAGAGGGTGTTAGCAGGCAACACCAAATATTGTCCTCATAAATGCAACCTGCTAATATTGTGTTCTTTTCATACATCTCCCAGTGTCAATCCAGTATTCAGCCGTTTGCATTATTTTCAAATCTTGTTGCTTTAAGGCTGGCAGTCATGACACTTTTAAAGGTAGTGATTAATATCGGCTATACACACATACTGTATGTTTTATTAAACAATGCTTTTGAAATTATTTTTTTACATTAGTTTTTCAGTCAAGGGTTTTAAGACCTTTATTTTGCAATATTAGGATACAACAAGGCAAAATAAAGATGAGCATCATGCAATTTACTCACATAATCGAAAGACCGAAACAAGTTTTTATTTCTATTCATAGATATTTTGCTGGAAGGGTAGTGTCTCATCTGATGAAGAAAGCTGAGACTCCAAAGTCATAATGCAAACTGTGAAACTGTGAACAGTCATTTTGCACAATATTTCTACTGTGAAGAGAGGTTTAAACTAAAAACCACAGCTTACAGCCTGCATAACAGATTTATTTAATGGTGTGAGAACAATTTAGAACCTTGCCATAAAGGAAAAAGAAAAACATCTAAGGTTGCAATCTTACAAAATGGTCTGAGATGCATTATGAAAACAAACATGAAAAACAAATCATGTACCTAATAATATACCATAATCATATACAGTACAATATATTGTATACAGTATACAGTATTATACAGTACTATAGCATGTTTTCTCTTTATCCTTTTCATGCATTGCAAATAAAGAAACTCTTTTAAAGACAACAAGGCTGCTATACTGATGCAGGTTAACTTACAAGTATTGAAAGTGTGCAGTTCCTGGAATGTAAATTCTTATATATATATACTGTAGAATGCAGACACTAACTTGGTAAACCTAATATATATAGCATCCTATTTAAGTACTGTAGACATATACTGTATGCCCTTACTGTGGCAAGGGCATACAGTTTATTAAGATATCATTCAAATAAAATTAAGGTTTATCTTTACAAAGCAAAGAATAGCTGAATATTTCATGAATCATCCATAATAGATTCTTTAAATTATTACCATTTTGCATAAATAGTATATCATTATATACTGTATATAATGCATATCATTACAAAGATATCTTTTATATGTATAACATACTGTAGCTTCAGGCTGAAAAGGGAAAATAAATGAAATTGTTCCCTTTTTTAACTGATTAATGTTTTTCCATGACTTTCTTCATGACAGACTGGGTGAATCGATTTCCACATTCATGTAGAATGGTCTTATCTGTGAAATGCCCAACACCTTTCTAAAACACAAGGAGACTGCCTCCTAGACTGACTAATGCAAGCAAATTTGGAAATTTCACTTCTGACTCAGGAGAATGACCTGGAGGGGCTGATGGTTTCCAAGATCTTTAACGATTTCAATCATGAACAGGACAAACTATAAAATGTATGCAAAGTATCATGGAAACTAATAAAATCCAAGGATTGAAATGAACAAATCTGATTTAAACAAAAAAAGAAAGATCAACTAAGGCAAGTCATTGCCTTCTATGAAGAAGTACACAAAACAGCTACTTTTGTATTACTTTATCAGTGGCCAGTCCAGTCTACAAATGTGCTTTATCTGTTATTTCATTGATAATGAGCACCCTCAATTCCATGAATATCCTGCTGGCTGTAATGAAGGACAGCAATGAAGTGAAGTTGAAGAAAGGAATACAGAGTATCCCCATTTAATACTAAAAATGATCCTATCGGGGGGCTTAGCCAATCACGGAAATTTAATTTCCTATTAGAGCACTGTGATCAAACTGTCACTCAGTGGCAGCCTCAAAGTCCTTTTATCAGACAAAAGTTTTATGTACAACTTATGAATAGTGTCTGCACCCTGCCAGACATACAGAACAATATACAGTAAGTCATTTCAATAATCCTTAATTTAACATTGTTGTATGAGTGAGTTGAACACTTTTTCCAGCAGCTTCTTTTTTTATTTGAGCTGCCTTTGAAAACAATCTTCAAAATGGTCACATCAAACACAAACTATCGGGTCAATCTTTGGAAACTAGTTTACTCGTAGAAGATGTCTTTTTAGGAAAACATTAAAAGCTTACCTTTTAGCTGTACTGAAGATCACAAACATTCTGTACTGAGCAGCCCCTGTGGGAGATCTTTTGGTTTAAAAAAAGCTATGCTGAGAAATGCACGTCATCGTCTTTCCTTCCTGACTTGGTGCACCATAGTGCTTGACAGCATTGAGGTGAACAGCTACTGGTCTCTGTGCTTCGGGCCCTGCTCTCTAATGTGGTTAGTCTCTTTCATTTTATTTTTTCTTATTTTGCTGAATTTGCTGAACCTCTTTCTCTGACCAAAAGACAGAGGTATAAAATGTCCCAAAATTCGTATTAAAGAGACATCTGTTTCATTCGACCAGCACAGTTGAGAGTTTGAGTTAAACTTAAAATAAAACAATAATAACACTTCCTGCTATTCAGAATCAAAACTAAATTGATGTCAGCACAGTTACGTGTTGTATTTACAGTGTTCTTGAGGTTCAGCTGATTTCTTCCTGACAATCCAACCTCAACTTTTGGTAACATCTTTTTGACCTTCCTAAAACAACCCTGGGACTATGGAGTATTTTTTGGAAATGGTTAACATTGACCACACACATTATTTTTCCATATATTAAAACACACAGCTTATGATATGAAATTAATGACACTGAGGTCAGAGCCGAATGTTTTCTCCCTGTAATGAGACCTTGACATTATGGTTACATCGGGCCATCACTATATTTGTTTCTAACCCATCTAAGTGGTTAGAGATGTTTTCACATTCTATAAAGTTTTTTTTAACAAACGTGATAATTATTGTAGTATTTGACTTCCACATATCACCATTACTGAAATTTTCCAATTACCTTCAACGTTCCACCATGACTGCTCAAGGTATTATCTTTTTTTAACATATGGAATAAGGTAAAATGAGTGCAATTGAATGTTATTATTTAGCTGTATTAATTTTTATTTTTGCTGAATGTTAAGCTGTTACTACTAAACGGTTAACTAGATGATCAGGGCATTTACAGATTAAATAATATGCATATCTGATTGGGTTTACATTTAATGTAATTGCTATTTATTTTCATTTACTCTTTTTTGTAGTAACATTAATAGTAATGTTTGTTGCAACATTATTTTACTTTGAAGAATGATGGAATGTTGTAACATCTGCCATGGGATACAATAATGTCTTTATTGTTATGTCATAGAAAAAATAAGAACATCATGAAATCTGCTTCTGTCAGTAAGCAGATGAAAAGGTGTGGTACACTCTGAGATTGCCACTGCAGCTTCTTTTATGAATTAAAGTGCATGTATCCATCTGTCTTTTTTCTGTCTGCTTCTTCCAATTCAGGGTCTCGGCAAGCAATGGGCACGGAGACGTGGTACATCGTGAGTGGGGTAGTTCATGCACGTTCAGCCACATGCACACTCACACCAGGGCCAATTTTCCAAGAAGCCAATTAGCCTGCTAGAATGTTTTCAGGCTATGGGAGGAAACTGGAGCACCTGGAGGAAACCCACTCAAACCTGGGAAGAACATGCAAACTCCACACAGATGGCACTCCAGGTCTGGAATTGAATACAGGTCTCCAGTGCTGTGAAGTAGCAATGCCAACTGCTGTGCCGCCATAACACCTAACGATGTATCCAGAACAAAATTAAATAAAACCTTTGAGTCTTTGACAGAAATCTTAGTTCACATAGTGGATTGCAGTTTCCCAAGACAAAATAATGTTATTTATGTTAGAAAGTTTAGACTTTGCTCCCATCTCAACATGAAACAGCTCCAAAAACTGAGTAATCTAATCCAAGTAAGGCAGAAAAATGCATTGCTTCCCTCTAGTGTATGATTGAGGAAATAATTTTGTCACCCTCACTACACTCATATTCTACTTTTATCACACATTTTATTTATTCTTTCTACATTTTTAAAAATGGGGGGTTTTGAAAATGGTGAAAATTAGGATTTGACTGAACAGTTTAATCAATAAGTGAAATAATTATTCATAACCCCCAACTTGTAAGTAATTTCTAGAAATATACCCGAGCGGCTGGTATTAGTAGAGGCATGTGAATTCTTTGTTCTCTGGCACAGCTTTGATGAGTAATAATCCAGGCACACTTGGTTAAACAAATATTTATTACAATGACAAAACACAAATTACACTACATACCACAACGCATACAACACACAAGTTACTCTATGTACAGTATTTACAAACAGGCATTTCAGAGGTCTAACATTCTGGTCACCCAGAAAACCCCAGACTGCTACTAAGCATTAAACTCTTAATGCCTACAGAGGTCACATAGATGAGCTGCCTACTAACTAAATACAAAGCGACCTCCAGTTAAGTCTCTCTCTCTCTCGCATGTATAAAATGCACCCTAATCAGGAAAGACATTTCTGACTTAGGTACTGTATCTTTTACTCAGGAGACCCAAGTTCCCTAAAAACACAGAATAGCATGTTCTCTCTAACAAGGTTCAAATACTTAGCTCCAGTTAGGTTTGATTTGGATGATCATAAAGTAGGGGATCTCGCCTGGCGCAAGCTTCGAGTCCTAACTCCTTGGGACTCCTCTCTCCTCTTTGTTGCCTGCTTCTTGTCTCTTCCTCCTTTTCTCTGTGCTCTTAATGTGATCTTATATTGTCTGTTTCTGTCCTGCTCCTTTGCAATCATTAACCCACAACTTACCTAGGTACTGTATACTGAGAAACTTTACAATTGTTTCTGCTCAAGGGACCCCCAGATATCAACAAACATCCTCTCTGTTTTGAAGCTAGAAGTGTTAACTCTTTCAAGTGTCACAAACTTTATCTAAAAGACACTTTTCAGTCACCTAAAGATATAACAATATACTCACAATCAAAGAAAAATAAATTTTACAGATCACAATGCAGTCTATAATAAAGCAAGATGAACTTTAGAGAAGTCCAATTAAAGAACTAGGTACTTTAGTACCTGTAAATCACATAATCTTACTCCTGTTAAGGAGTGCCAACCTGTTAAGGCTACTAAGGCCTCAGTCTTCTGCTGCAGGGAATTTGCTCTTCAGCATTCTGGGGAGTATTGGCACTACTGAGATCTGTCACACACAATGAATCATCAGATTAAGTATGTGAAGGACTAAGGAATCCAAGGAGCTGTATGAAATTCCATTTTAAAAACCTGCAATCTCTTAATCAATAAATTTAGACACTCTGACCTTCATGCCTGTAGCATCATCTCAGCCTACAGTACCACTTTGAACTTCGTACCTGGGTCAGCAGGATCATCTTCTTTAAAAGATCAAGTAATAGGTTTATTCCATGCTGAAAAAAAGAAGAAAGAGAACACAACGTTTTGGCCGAGGAGCATTCTTCAGGTGTCAATCTTTCTTTAAAAGATGCCGTGGAAGGGCAATTCTTCTTTGTAACAAAGCTCATGACATCAGTGAAGAATTTGGAGGAGCGTTGCAGTTCTCATTGACAGCACTATAAGCTCTGTCCTGTGGCAATGTATCCTTAGCTGACCAAGGCCCACCCAATTCCAAAAGTGCATGGAGGCATTGTAAAATGTCATGTGGGGAATCCCATTGAGAGCTGGCCCACTGATATGCAGTGTCCTCCAGATTTAATTGTAACTTCAGTGATAACATGCGTCACATAACAGAACAAGTTACATATTGGATAATGAGTCTTGCTTAAAAAATCTAAAAAATGTTAAACTGTAACCATAATGTCATAGCACAGAGCAAATCATATTTGACATAAATAATTGAATTGCCCAAAGGGTCTGAAGGACGTAGAGCAATTCTGACTGGAGGAATGGTCACTAATCTCACCTCAGTAGTGCCAGAAAGTGAAATACATTTGCTCCTTCTGAGATTGCCAAATGCAACACAGAATGTGACCCCTTGACATCTGCAGACATACTGTATCTAATTATACAGAAAGATGTAAATGCTATATTAAAAAAAGGTTGTCCACAGTACTGGACTGAGCAGAAAATACATGTTTTCTTTGTTTAACCACTGTATAAGTGGTCACACCCTATAGTGCACCTGTTCGTTTTAGGAAAAACAAGTAATTGTAGTCTCCAAAATAACAACGCATGTTAACAGTTACAAATCATTACAGAGTACAATGTATTGGAGAACATCTAGGTTATTATTAAATAATTTAGGGATCCTGACAAGTAAAGATATTTTATATCTTTAACCGATCGCTGTCACTTTGGATCTCTTAATGGGTATAGGTCTGAAATTGGTCTTGTTAAGTCTGGTGTTCCTCAGGGCTCAATACTGGGCCCCTTGCTCTTCAGCATTTACATGTTTCCACGTGTTTCCAGCTTATAAGATCACATGGCCTCAGCTATCATTTCTATGCTGATGATACTCAAATATACATCCATACCAAGCCTGACACTGATGTGGCTGTCTCTATTCTATCTAATTGCATCTCTGACATAAAAACTTGGATGACTCAATTTCCTTCATCTTTATTGTGACAAGACTGAAGTCATGCTTATTGGCACCCCCCATCAACTTTGTAAAGCCAATCCCGTAACCCTATCTGTATATGGTTCTGTACTTGAGCTTCAGTCTAAATTGAAAAACCTTGGGGTGATATTCGATTCTGGCTTAACATTCAACCCACATGTGCAGCATATTGTCATCTTTTTTTCATCTCGGAAATATCGCTAGACTACACCCTATGCTATCACTAACTGTGGCTGAAAAGCTGATCAACACATTTGTGTTCTCTTGAATTGACTTCTGTAATGCTCTACTTGCTGGGGTATCTAAATCTACTTTGAACAAACTGCAGTATGTCCAAAATTCAGCAGCCAGGATCCTGACCAGGTCTAGTGCAAGTGAGCACATTACTCCTATCTTGGAGTCCTTGCACTGGCTTCCTGTCAAATTCCGTGTAGACTTTAAAATCCTCATGCTCACCTATAAGGCTCTGCATGGCTTGGCTCTTCTAATTCTGGTTTCCTTACTGTCCCTCAAGCCTGTCTACATTGTATGGGTGACAGGGCCTTCTCCTGTTATGCTCCCAAGCTCTGGAACTCTCTGCCCAAGGATATCAGAGAGTCAACTTCTCTAAACTCCTTCAAATCCAGACTCAAAACCTTCTTCTTTAGAAGAGCCTTTACTTAACTGGTTCCATTCTTTACACCTCTGCTTTTCCTAGTACCACCATCCACAGTCTCCTCTCTATAGTGTAATTGTATTTTATCTTGTGTATTATGTTTTATTGTTGTTCTCATTCTGTAAAGCACTTTGAGAAGCCCCTTTAAAGGTGCTATATAAAATAAAGTTTATTATTATAATATCATATGGAAAGGTTTATATACATTAAGCTATCTCTGTGAATACAGATGTGTATGCTCCAAGACAAAACACATTTAATAAAACAAAATACTTCCAGACACCATTAAAAAAAATTAAGTTTATTTACCCATCAAATTCTATCCCATATTGACCTTGTTGCATAAAAAAAATAAGAGCATGAAACACCTTGCCTTTTGCCTGATGGGCAAGTAGAAGCTAAAAACTGTTCAGGTGGCAAAAAACAAATTTCAAATTTTACCAAAAAAGCATTGAACTTTATTCCACTATGCAGGAGAAAAATACAAAATATTCTCCTTCACTAGACGTTAATCTTGACTCTGAAATGTCTGTAAAAAGGTTTTTAGCTGTAAAGTTTTTTCCACTGGCCCCTGGTTGTGGTAAAAGCTCAGTCCAGTCAGTAGTTCAATATCTCGCACTCGAGCTACATGGAACTTCATCCACTCCTCAACCCACAGCAGGCTGCTCCCAGACTAAAAATGAGATAAATTGGAAAAATTACTTGAAAGAAAATGCAGTAGATAGTGACAAGTGTACAGAGCACTACACAACATATCAACATTGAGATCAGGGTTTAGGCAAGATGTAAATGCTTCTAGATAAAGTCTAGGGAAATTGACTGAATAGAAAAGAATTAGGGATTGAAAATAAAAAGCTTATAACCTTTGACAGAACAGTTAATGTCACAGCTTCACCTTTTTACACTTAACTGCTTTTTAATTTAGAATCAATTGTTTGGCTCCTATAGCTATTTCATTATCTTTTTAAGACTCATGATCTCTTTTTAAATAAGTAAACACTTAGACTTACAGGGCAGCTCTCACTGTTGTCAGGCCTGTGAGGAAGTATAAAGGATGTAACATCCAACTGGCCATGACAGTCACTTGGGGAAAAGCTGGAGTTCTTACAGCTGGTCAGAATTAGATAATAGTGAGTGGGAATGGGGATTTCCATTCCTGTGACATACCTTTAAAAATAAAAAAGAAAAGTCTCATAAAACATGACAAAATTGCTGTTTTCAATCAGTAGGTTCTTAAAGTAACTTCAGTTTCAGAAGTCTACCCATCAATTAACTCAATTAACTTATTGATGTCTTTAACAAGGTCATTATGTAATGTTGTCATGGTATTTATTGGTGCCAAAAATAACACTTTGTATAGATGTAGAAATCAGATTACTTACTGCTTGATTGTTTTTTTTGTATCAAAGTGTCCATCATAGTCATAATCAAACACAGGTCCACTGATGATATTAAGGCCACTTTTTTGCTGGGAATATTTCACCAGCAGAACATCGTGAATGTAGACCCACACATCTGTCAATGGAAACAGTACCAATGAAACATAAATGCTTTTAAAATATCAATAGGTCAAATGCTGAAAAACAGTCATTGCTCATATTCCATGAACACTTCTGAATTTTCAATTTACAGGAGAAGCAGTAATACTGTATTCATATAGCATCTTTAAAAAAACACTTTTTATGAAAAAATAAGGTAAGGAGAAGATAAGCAAGATAAGATTTGGTATGGTAGTTCTGAATGTGTCCAGTATTTCCTTCCATTCATTACAGTGTGGCTCAAGCCTGGAAACTGCTTTAGGAGAGCAGAAAGAATGGTTACTAGTTATGGTTACTAAGTCGTGCTCTTATAGTTTAAATAAACGAGGGGTAGTACAACCTCTGAAACAGTCTTTTCTCAACATTCTTTATTTACATCCTTTCATTTTCTGACCACTTTATCCAGTACAGGGCAATGAAGGAGCTGAAGCCTATCCCAGCATGCAACAGGTTTAAGGCAGGATACACCCTGAACAGGATACCAGTCCATCGCAGGGCACACACAAACACAGATATGCACACACTCACATCAGGTCCAATGTTTTCAGAAAACAGTTAAGCTACAGTATGTATATCTTCGGACTGTGGGAGAATACCCATGCAAATGCAAGGAGAACATATGTACTTCACACAGTTAGCATACCAGGTTTGGAATTGAACCCAGGACCCCAGTGCTGTGAGGCAGTAATGCTAACCCTGCTTTTTATTTATTTACAGTTCAGTAATTTGTCTGCTGTCAATAACAAAAAATTGTGATGTTTGAGTTTCCTTAATGTTATTTATGAGTGTGTGTGAAGTACTTGGGTTTACTTAGTGGCACAGTTGGTAACAATGCTACCTTTCATTCGTGTACTGTATGTTAACTTTATATATTAGGTAGCACGTTGGTGCAGTGGTTAGCATTGTTGCCTAGCATACCTGGGGTTTTATCTGTGTGGAGTTTGTATCCCTCTTTGTTCTTCCTCTGGAAGCTCCAGTTTCTTCCCACAGTCCAAAGACATAATGATAAGTGAATTGGGTTCTGGGAAAGCTGGCCCTGGTGTGAGTGTGTGCATGTTTGTGTCTGTGTGTGCCCTGTGATGAACTTGCGTCCTGTCCGGCGTGTACCCTGCCTGGCCTCATTGCTTGCTTGGACAAGCTCCATCTTCCCTGCATTTCAGAATTCGAAGAAGCACTTCAAATTTCGTATTCACTTACAAATATGCTGTGATAAAGGGGATTATTTTATTAAAATGTACATAATGAATTCACTTCTTTATGATATAGTTGGGTCTGTTAATTTTTATTTAATCAATGGAATGATCTTAAATGTTTGGGGCAATTACAACCATCAGAGGGCACCATCATCCATCTATTTTCTAAATGCTTCTTCCAATTCAGGGTCGCGGTAGAGCTTATCCTGGCACGGGCTGGATGGAATGCAGGTTCATTGCAGGAGACATAAAGACAAACACACACTCACA
The DNA here is from genome assembly GCF_055471065.1 of Atractosteus spatula. Classification (NCBI taxonomy): domain Eukaryota; kingdom Metazoa; phylum Chordata; class Actinopteri; order Semionotiformes; family Lepisosteidae; genus Atractosteus; species Atractosteus spatula. Next base: position 35,279,949 of record NC_142707.1, read on the forward strand.
CCAGGGTCAATTTTCCCAGGAGCCATTTAACAACATGTTTGTGGCTTGTGGGAGGAAACTGGAGCAGCCAGAACAAATGGCACCATCATTCCACAGAATATAATCATCCATCTATTCATTAATCTTCAACCAGTCTACTGAATGATGGCAAGCTGAAGCCTAACCCAGTACAGAACAGGGTGGAACAACACCCTTGATGTGATACAAGTCACTCTCATCCTTCAGATACTACACATTTCTTCAGAAGGTGAGAGGAAACCAGAGCTTCTTTAGAAAACCTGTACAGACATAGGGAGAACATGCAAACTCCAAACAGGTGGACACATCACTCTGTCATTTCAGAGAATGGAAACAGAAAATGTAAAATTAAACTCCATGGAGTAACAGTATACTACATTATATACAAGTATATTATTGAATTACTTTGCAAAATAAGTGCAATTGTCTAATTTAGATTACTGTAAAAGTGGCTGAATGAAAAATATTTTTTTCTGTTAGTGTTAATGGTATTATTAAATTAATAATAGCATGTTATTTTTAGACAGGATTCATGTAAGTCTGATAAAAATAAGATATACTGTAAATGAGATGCAAATATAAAAAAATCGCTTTCTATCCTTTTGCATACCTGTATCTGTTTTTCTTTCTTTTTATTTTAATTAGCTATAACTCTTCACTACACAGAGCTGGATTGAAAACTAAATTAATACCTTCTAAGGGACAATGTCCAGCTGAGTTTAATTTTAAGTCTAAATTTATCTGAACTTTAGAAACATTACCTTTAGGCAAATACCAAATCAGCGTTTACTGATTAACTGAATAAAACAGTGTACAATAATACAATTCTAAATGTTTTACTAAAACTCTCTGAGGCTGCACAGATTGCTTCAGTTAATTTTTTCTTCATTTTGGAATAATATCAAGGACAAACTATCAATTGGGTGTTGTGAACATGTATCAAGTGATGTCAAATAACCAAAGCACACACACGCAAAGTCTTTTAGTTCTCATAACATTCATTTAACTTTTTTTAGTACAACAACGGTCTTTAGATAGTTAGCCAATACACCTCTAATTCAATGAAGCTTATTTCCACACAAAACTACTAACAAGATTATTTTTTTCCAAATTTTTATTCCACACATATATATTTTAATTGTCTTGTTCAGTGTATCAGTTGTTATAATCTAGGTGCTTTTAATGAAAATCATTCTAAATAGATAAATTATAACTTATGCTGTAGTTATACACTTCTTATCAAAGTGTATACACTCTGCTATGGTACGGACCTTCTGTGTTGATACTGTAGCAGACATATGGACAGGCCTGGATAGGAGGGAAAAACTCTTGGGCTGGGCAGATTGTAAGGGGCTAATGAATGTCAATGCAGCATGATGCTTCTTTGTGGAAATAAAGGCATTTTCTTGGACACTGGGAAGTTTGACATCTTTTCAAAAAGGGTGACCTTTGTCTCTCTTCATCTCTGTGCCTCTTGTGGTTAATTTGTCTCTTAGCTATTCGCTGTGCCTACAGATAGGGAGCACTGTAATGTGACTCTCTAACTATAAAAAGGACCACAAAAAACATTTTATGACTAAAAGCTAAGATTCTTACATCTAATAGATAAGTGATACGAGTTCATTTATATAAAGTCATGCAACATGAATTTGAAGTGCTATAATTAATACAAATTTTTTTGCCAATTAGAAAATTATAAATGTTTTTCCAATTCTAAAAACATATTATTGTATTATTTCATCAAATCAATGCCACTAGGAACATACAGTATGAGCTGCTGTAGGATGGCATAGTAGTACAGTGGTTAGCACACCTGAAGAAGGCTTGTGCTAAGGTGTGCTAACCACTGTAATAAACCTATTACTTGTTCCTTTGCAGTGGTTAACATTGCTGCCTTGCAGCTCTGGGGCCCTGGGTTCAATTCCTGTGTTTCTATGTGTTCTCAGTTGGGTTTATGGGTTGCCTCTGCGTACTCAGGTTTCCACTCACAGTCCAACAAATACTATCAGGTTAACTTGCTTCTTGGAAAAACTGAAGCTGGTGTGTGTGTGTTTATCATGTGCTGGACTGGCAGTCTTGAACTGGAAGTGGTTAGAAAATGGATGGATGGTTGAACTGCCCTACTGAAATTTATAACTCGGTTATGTAGTTCTAAAATTAAACTTAAGTTAGAAAAATAAAAATATTTAAACATCAGTTTTAGCTTAAAAAAATTCAAAGACTTTTACACAGGTTGTGACAAACCTCCCAGACACAATCATCATATAACATTTCTCTTTCTTAATTTTTTGTGTGAAATTGTGATTTAAGACATATTACAGTACATTGAAAATGTAGGAGAATGTGCCAACTACTGTACTGGCATTATGCTGTATGTTTCTTAACTTTTGAACAAATTTCTAGACAAATGGCTTTGGAAAGTCTGTTCAGGACCTGTTTTAACTAAATTAAAGCACAAAAGATAGGGAGAAACAAATTATATCAACACAGCTAAAAGCACAACAAACATGTATGGAATCAAATACAAAGTGCACAGCATACAGTACATTCTTAAGAGTGGTGATAGTAACAAGAAAATTGGCCACACTCCCCCGATATGAAAAATATTTACCTTTGAATGCATTATACATTGGTGCAATATTGCTGGTTAGTAATGAGTCTGGCTCTCTGTCTTGGGTTCCAAAATCTACAGAAGGAAACAAACATATAATACTTAGATATCCAAATGTTACTTGGATTTAAAAGCAAAAAAAGAAAGGCAACATTCTTTTTTACAAATATTATTAAAAACATCTACACATACATGGTAAGGGACTTAAATCAACTAAACTAAAAACTTAGTAAGTAAGTCTTTGTCTTAAGATTGTATTATTTTCATGACATACTGTATGAGACATGTCCAGATCTTATTTATGGGCAAGATCCCCTTCACATACTGCAAGTTCATATTCAATAATTCCAGCCTGCTGCCTTGAAAATGATAAATCCTATATTCAAGGGCATGTCTGTGATAGTCAGAGGTTTTTCACATTTTCTCTATGAAAAATAACCATAAATGAAGGCTTTGAAATTTACAGAGGTGGTTGAATTGAAGTTTTAATTTAATGCAGGCAGTAGAATCTTCATTAACACCAAATTCATTTTTCTTGCTTGGTCAACACCTGGTGACTGCCTCATGGATATAATGTGTTCACAACTCTTACTCTGTTCATCACGTTTCTTCCATTGTTTAAGTTTTAAAATAAATTAGATAGCACCAATGAATGTCCGTAAAATCACTGTACTGTACTTCTTAATTACAAAAGCACATTCTAGCAAGAAAGCAAAACAGTAAGGTATACTGTATGAGTGCCATTTTGAAAAGAATGGGGGCAGAACAATGTCAGATATTGATTCCAGTGGAAAAACTGAAGCATTAAAAATACAAACAAAAGATGTTTTTCTTATACTGTATAAATATTTTGCGTTTGTAATGCCTCTCAGGGTTTTTCAAAAGTATTTGGTTATTTTTAAAATCCTGAAGCTTGTATTTAGAATTATTTCCCTGTTTCTGGACTGAAAGGTAAAAAAGAAAAAAAATGTTAAATTTCTGAAAGCAGATAGAACCAGAGCCTTATTTTAATGGCAGCAGTACTCTATAATCCTGTTCTGATTTAATGAACCTAGTGCACTTACTTGGGGGGTGTAAGAAACCAAAGGTGAAATTCTGGTCAGTGCCGTAGCTGGAGCACTTTTGACTTTGGCTGTCTGGGATTCGAATGTCAGCTCGTAAACATTCTCCTGTTTTCGGATTCAGGGGACTGATGCTTTGCTGTTTTTGAAAAAAAAACGCAGTATAGATATGAAATGGATTGTTACCACAAAACCCTACTGTTTTCTACTGTGGCAAGCATTGTGCTCACTGGATATTACGTAATCAAATTTCTCTGATGGAAGACCATAGTGGATGTTACATGAAATACAAATAGCTATTCTTTCACATGGAAAAATGCTTGTATTGTAAGTCTCTCAATAATAAACCAAATACAATCGGTTTATTGGTTATTGTAGAGAAATACAATTTGTTGGATAGCCTTCTCGTGTTCTTTGTTTTTTTTTTTGTTGAGAATTACAACAGAGAAGGCCTTTGGCTCCCTATTTCTCACTAATTCCCTCCAATATATCTAAATGGATAAGGTCATACTGTATAGAAGTACTGTGTAATAACTATCCATCAATCTATTTTCTAACTCCCTTATCCAACATAGGATTGCGGGAGAGCCAGAGTCTATCCTGGAAAGCTATGAGCGTAAGGCAGGACATACCCTGGGTGGGACACTAGTCCATCTCAGGGCACAAACGCAGACACAAATGTATACACACTCACACCAGGGCCATTTTTCCCAGAAGTCAATTAACCTACCAGTACTGTATGTCTTTGGACTGTGGGAGGAAACCAAAGCACCCAAAAGAAACCCATGTAAACAGAAGGAGACCATACAAACTCCACACAAACAGCACTTCAGGAATTGAACCCAGGGCCCCAGAGCTGTGAGGCAGCAATGCTAACAGCTGTACCCCTGTGCTGCCCAGCCAAATAACTATGTATACCTTAAAAATAATCTTTATGAATTCAGCTTAGAGGTGTGTAGCCCTCTTCAGTTTGGTTTACAGCATGACTAGTCAATCCACAGCCTTCCCTCCCACATTGGTGCTGTTTCAATCAATTATATAATAAAGGAACTACTTGTGTCAAAATTAGTCCATGGTTTATGGGGGAACTGTGGCAGCTTGTGAAGACATGATGGTCAGTGAGTCAGAATTTATTTTATTGTGATTGTAAAAGTGAAAAACAGCTGTTTCTTTAAGGAAAGAAATATCTTCTCCTTCAATTCTATATACAGTAGGAGTAATGTTCTCAGTACATTGAGTTTTTGCAGAGTATTTTTTTTTCTATTTGGTCTGGAACCAAGTGCAATCAAAACATAAGAAAATGAAAGTGTCATCAGTTAAAAAGCAGAATGCTAAGTTAGATTCCTGTCCTCTAACTCCTCTTCTCCACAGAAATCTTCAAGACCCGATAGATATAAGTCCCTATAATCTAGGTTGTAAGTGCAGCAGAGCCACACAGACCCCAGACAAAGAAGAACACTGCCACACCAAAAATACTAGCTTCCTGCCATGGAGAATTAATTGCCATAGTTCCAATGGGATGATTCACAAGCCCCTGAAGCCTCTTGCACTAGTCTTTTTTAACAAACTACAAGAGGTTCTGATTTAAGCCTTAAGAATCTTCAAAGACATTAGAAACTTTAACGCGGATGACTTTGGAACCAACAGTAAAACAAGAACCGGAACACACAAGTAGAAACTGTGTGGAAGGGTGTTTCTATGCAAGGTCTTGCAGTTGTCTGGAGTAAGCTACTTAGTCACACCTTCAAAGATGATACCCTGGTATATTGAAGAACAAGCTAGATTTTATCCCAGGATCAATTAACTAGTCTACAAATGGGCAAATCATCATCATTATTAATAGTAAAGAGAAGACACAATAGAAATAAAAATGCACTTACTGAAGCTTGAATTGTGTATGCTATCCACAGGGGCATGAACAAATCCTTGCTGTATCCATTGACGTAGTCTAATTGATGCAAAATACAATATGTGGCGTTTTTCTGCAGCAGATGTGGAGTTCCATATGGTAAATGAAGGTCTGCTGCTTTCAAAGCTTGGAAAGAATGTTTAACAAGAGATTACATAAATTAACAGACTGCAAGCTTTACTCCAAAAGAGAGCTCTCTCTCTGACCTAAATTTTCCTTGTTACCTGCCTCTTCAAAGCCCTGTTGCAATTTTACTTGAAGGTTTAACCCCATAGTTTGTCTAAAATACATAGCCATGTTGTAATCGATAAGACTGAAAAAAAAAACTGCAGTTCAAAATCCTTTATAGATATAGACATTTTGGTTGTCTTACCTGTGGTGTGGAGAAGCTGTTGGTTGAGACCATCTGCCTAAAATTAATAATGATTGTTAATTTTCATTCAAAACTCTACAATACATACAAATACAGTACACACAATATATACATACAGTAGACATTAAAAACACAGATGAATAAAATACAAGTTTAATGCATATTGCTTTTATTTTTAGTTCTGAGTAGTACAGCAGAGAGGCAACATAATAATTTTGGACTTCCTGATATAAAGGACTATAGAAACAAATCATTTGTACATTGAAAACAACACAAGCTCCTTTGATGTCTTGTCTGAGGTCCTGAAATAGAGGAAGACCAGTTCAGTTCTCCCAATGCCTTCCTATGACTCTTAAACCAAAGGAGGTCGCACAGTGGTCATGATAACACATAATAATGTGTGACTTTACTTTTACATCATTAAGGCAAGGTTAGTCCTTAATAAAAGAATTAAAAGTTTAGACTTTTTATTTATGATACCACACCTCAGACAGAATGGTGGCACTGTGGTTAGCATTGTTGGGACCCATTCAGTTCCTGGGGTGCTATCTGCATGGAGTTCACTCTGGGTACTCCACAGTCCAAACATAAACTAGGTTAATCGGCTTCTGGGAAAATTGGCCCTGGTGAGAATGTGTGTGTTTTTATCTGTGTGTGCCCTGTGAAGGAGTGGCGTCTTGTCTGGGGTGTGCCCTTCCTTGTGTCAGTTGCTGGCCAAGATAGTTATTCCCCTTCATGATTTTGATGAAACGGTTATGGATAAAGGAATACCACACCTCACTCTCAGTGAGAGAACTGCAGGAACATCCCAGGTCATTGAGTAAAGTCGGTCGTGTCTTGGAACACGTTAAAGGATGGGACTGCTCATCTGGGTAGGTGGGGGTATAAAAGGGCCTTCGCAAAATGTGGTTCAGGCTCCCATGGGTTCCATTGTTTGGGGCAGGTGAGATATTTAACAAGTCTGAAATTACAGAGGAGTTCAACAATGTTTGCGGAATGTCTGAATTATATCAAAGTGCACTTAAGCACAATTTTTTAATAGAAAAATAAAAAGAGGCATACATATACTATAAAAATGTTTCATAATCTTCAGGGTCATACTCTTTGATGCAAATTAGATTTAATGTTATTAATAACATAACATTTTAACCTCCCTTAATTGCTGTGGTGACTAAATGGAAGAGAAAATATTTAGTTGTGCTATGGACAAAGCACAGAATGATGTACTTCAAACTAATAAAATTGTACTCCATGCTGCTGTGACTTAGTAAGTGTGAGTGGAACATAGGTCAACATACATATTAATGTCAGTGATACTTTAATTCAAATGGGTTTCATTCATAATTAACCCCTTTTCATCAATTTAATAGCCTTTAGTCTTCAACTAGTCTTTTTTTAATTTGTAAAAAAGATATTTTACATGGTTCATTAGGTACTTTGCAATGTTTTTCAATGGTACTGATCCTTGATTTTAAGACTATATCCTTAGTTTTAAGGATGAGCTAAGGAGGAACCTAGCAATAATGACTGCTTATGAATACAGGCAGTGTTAGATTAAAGTCTTCCCTTTAAGCTACTTCTACTTCATATGTTTGCAGATCAGGTGTATGTTTTCTGAAATCAGTTTTCCAGAGGTGAAATCCCCAAGAAGTGAAATGACTTCTTGGAAGAAGCATGACAAACTTATGAAAAAATGTTTGGCTTACCACAAAGAAGGTTATAAACTTCAATATTTTCAAATGGAGCCACAGTGGTGTTTGATTTGATTCCTGGCCCATAGCCAATGAATATTCCCTACAGAAAAGAAGTTTAAGATAATGAATGCAGATAGTAGTTTAATTGTTTCTCTCTTGGTCTCTCTGGAATCTCTGTAATGCCAGCAAACATTCATAACTAAATATGATTATCTTATAGGTGCAAATTGTTAAATTGACACAATTAAGAAAATCATAAAATTAAGAAAAGGCAGTGAGTGGCCAAGTGCAATAATACCTGCTAGATCTACTGTATTCACACATATCTGAAAAGATACAGAGCAACATTTCATTTCAATTGCAAAAACACACAATACCAAAGGCTAAGACTGACACTGGTGAGAGACAGACCTCCATACAACAAATGAAAGTGAAAGGAAAGACTGGAACTGTGGCATGCTATGATTTACAGCACTGGTCTCACAGGGAAAAAGCGCTCAACCCAAGACATGTTAATTCCCCGATAAACAGTGAGGCAATTCCTACCAGGAGTCGAATGAAATGAAATGAGTATTTCCAGAAGATTGTAAATTATTGATTTGACCAAAAACAAAGTTAAAAAATGACCAAAAATGTCCAACAATATATATTTGCAGTTTCTGATTAATTTAAAGTGAATGTATAACATTACTAGATTTTGTGCAGTTTGAATTTTATAAGCACAATCAGGTACTGGTGAACTGACATGCAATGCTAGCTGACAGAATTTCTGCACTCAGTGAATTACTCCTGAGTATCCCAGGACATCTGGAAATGTGTAAATGCTTTTGAAGTGCATTTTAAAAAGCTCACTGGAACTGTCACACTTAATGCCACGATCATTTTCTACAATAACTTTTTCCAAAGGTTGTTGCTAAATTCAGTACATTTGGTATGGAATTCCCGATCTTCTTTCAGCCATGGAAAAAGTTTTTAAACCTATTTTTGTATACTGTAAATAGGAAAAAACACATTTTTTTCCTTGACTTTGCTTGTACAAACAGGTTTGGCTCTTTTGTTCATGTACTGTATATCTGCATAATAAAGATGACGTACAGTATATACAGTACACAGCAACTTTCATACAAAACAAAACCCACAGCAAGCTTGTTGCTGAAATATACTGAAACTGTTCAGTGCAGCTCACACCGTTAAGCTTTGTTCCATGTTAAATACTTACAAAATACTTATTTCAAAATATGTATTGCAACCTCAGCCATCTAGCAACAGGTTTGCTTGAAAAACTATGATAAGTGATAATCCAAGAGACATTTCTTTCAGGAGATACTTCTTCATGCAATGGATTGTGGGAGAATGGAACAAGCTGCCCAGCTACAGTATGTTGTTGAAGCTGATCCCCTGGTTTCTTTCAAGAAAAGGCTGGATGATCCTTGGATCAATTACATAGCTACTCACCTACAAATGGTCTAGTAGTTTTTTGGAACCATTCTTGTGCTCTTGCACAAGTGCCTTGAAAATATATATATATATTGTAATTCTCTGGAAGTTTTTAGCATGTTCCAGGAAATAACCACCCTATGACACAGATATTGGTGTGTCAAAGATCACTATCTGTGCCAATGTTTTTCAGGATTGCCCTCAAATGCAAACCCTAATCAATTCCCTAGTATGGCTTATGGTAATAAATCAGTTATTTTCAATCAGCTGATAATTAAATTATTATTATTTTAGCAAGATGTAATTTTCATCTAATTGGTGTAATACTGAACTGTCTGGTAAACTGTGTCATGCCAAAGGGTATAGCAACACCCAGCTGAGCTGCAGCACTCTAATGCTTTACACTCTTGCCCATCTGCAATGTCTTAAAGAAACTGATCTATTTTTAACTTTAATTTAAAATAGGACAGATGAGTTGAATTCAAAACCAAAAACCTCCAAAGCGCAGTGGTGAAGGTATCAAAATTCACTGTTTGCAGAAAACTGAGACAGCAGAATTACAAAGACTAATACCACATGATTTTAACATCTCATTAGCATGTAAAACATAACAAACATTAGAATTTGGTCAGACATCAAGATAAGAAGTGATGGAAAGGTTGATGTGATCAAGGTAAAGAACTGCAGATGTTCCAATGAGCCAAACCTCATTTGTAAAGTAGGTGACCTCACCTCTGGCACTTCCTCACTCATCTTTATGATGATGAAACTAATGATGGCAGCAGCATAATGAATTCTGAAGTTTATAGAAACATTTTACAAAAAGTGCATCCATACTTGATGGGTGGTGCTTTCTCATGTATGACACAAAACACATGGCCAATGCAACCAAGGAGTTCATCAGGAGGAAAAAATGGGGAAATCCTAGCAATTTGCAATTTGACAATTTGGAAACACCAAAAAACTGAACCTCAGCTGTTTTGGAAACTGCTGTGTTGCCTAGAAGAACAATACAGTATACTGTTTCTTGGATATTTAAATGATCAATAATCCCATAAAAAATGCAAGATATTTAATTCTATTAAAATTAGCAATAAAGTTACTTGAGTCAATCTCCAGTTGCTAAGTCAATCTCCAGAATTATATCCAATTGAGCATGCATTTGACAAGTTTGGTGAGCTGAATGGTTCACAGACTCTACATAAGTTGTTACCTCAAAGGGATATTTAACCAAACACTGATTTTTAACTCTGACGTGCACAGTGTCACAATTCTTATGGTATTGTAGGAAACAAAGGGTTGTTTTAACAGTATCAAATGAATGTATGGAAATTACCAAAGTAAAATGTGTATATATACATAGATGTCTCAAAGTTAAAATGGGTTTTTTATGGCATGTAAATATGGTAAAATGTTATGTTTTCTGAAGAGGCTGCATGTCTCATGTCTTACCTGCATATTTTTGAACATGTTGTCTGAGCCGTGGAACCCTCCAGTGCAATATTTGAGGCCTCCAGGCTCCCTGTGAGAAAGAGACAATCACATTAGATTAAACAGTTGCATTGCTACTAGGAAAATGCTGAACTATTACAGACAAAATACTAATAAATAAAAAACAGACTGTTCTCTCAACTATTTCTTACTTCTCAAGCATAAATCTTTAGCCCACAAAAACATTCTGCAGTCAACAGTCTGATTCATTTCTTCACCCTTGTTCTCAACTACAGCTCCTATGTCTTTGGGATATCATTGCCATCTAACTTCCCTGTCCTCCAGAATCTACAGTCCCAGTTTTCTTTGAGTGTCACTGGCTTCTCAACGTCACTCCAAGAAAACTGCCTCCTAAAGTTCAGACAACTTCATATTTAGTCACTTTTAGAGGAACAGAATTCTTAAGGTCTTCAAAATACTGGAAGCAAGTGAAGATCCCCCATCACAACACTTATTTCAGTTGTTTGGTCTAACCCTAATTAAGACACAGAAGATGTGTGATTGTAAAGAGAATTCATCTAGCTGGGGAGAATGACAATCTGCTCATCAAGAGCAGGGTGGGGCGGTGGCACTGTGTCTAAGGATCTGTGCCTGTGGCTGGAAGGTTGCCAGTTCAAATCCCACGACCGGCAGAGAAATCCTACTCTGTTGGGCCCCTGAGCGAGGGCCTTAACCCTAGCTGCTACAGGGGCACCGTATAGATGGCTGACCCTGTGCTTTGACCCCAAGCTTTTTTCTCCATATCTGTGTGTCTCATGGAGAGCAAGCTGGGGTATGCAAAAAGACAAATTCCTAATGCAAGAAGTTGTATATGGCCAATAAAGTGATCTTATCTCTCTCTTAAGATGGGGCTGCTGGAACCCCCTCTTTTGATGAGGGAGGAACCAGGGAGCTGCTGCAAGGACAAAGATTGTGGCAGGAGGAGGGAGGCAAAAATGAAACCTGCTTAAACACGATGCGATTGTTATACGTAAAAAGGTAGACTTGACCCCTTCCTGAACCAGAGCTCTGACTGTCTAATTGGTGTGACACAATCTAACATCAGGTACAGATAAAACAACCACAGGGAGCTCCTTCACCTAATGTGCTGTCAAAAGATTTCTTCACTTCTCTATATCTGGAGATAAATGGCTGAGAAATGTCATTATGTGAACTTTACCCATAATATATAATGCCACATTATATAGTTAGAAGAATCATATTTACAAAAAGTAAAATTACAGTTTATTTAGTTCGGGATGTTTTTCTGATTCAGTCATTGATCACTAATTTGAAGGCTTACTGTATGTTGGTGAAGAATTAGAGTATTCATAAAAGGCAATGCTAAAGACAGAATATGCCACAAATACTTCGAGTACAGAACCCACTGTCAGTTTGCATCAGATCACTGTAATGATAAAATGGTTCAATATAAATCCACCTTTAAAATAGCTATACTGTATATCTACATTATGTACAGTATATCAACCCAGTTTAGCACAGTAACAGCATGCTAACTTCTAATATTCTACATTTACTTCTACGTGCACTGCAGCATAATGTTCATAGTTACTCTGTGCTCTGAGAAAGATGCAAACTTACAAGGCTGCCTGCCACTGTGACTTCATGTAAAAATGGACCTTTTCGATCCTCACGTTGTTGGCGAAGTGGAAGCGCTTTGGGAGGTGATGCGTCAGGTAAGGTTTCAGACGCTGATCAGGAACTCTGCACTTCAATAGAAACCAAACATAAGAAAACATGGCACTAAAACAAAAGAGTAAAAAAGATTCACCCCAATGAAAAATAATATGCAACTCAAAGAAAAATAAATTCATCATACCGACAAGTTTTTCACAAGTCCTTCATAGTCAACTAGCAAAATAAAGCACAAGAAAAAAAACAATCATCATAACATTCATAATGGAATTTTGGAAACAGGGATTGTTGAAGAATTGTTTCTTCACAGCACTTACAAGTGAAAAAGGTATCAGGAAGATTCTTTGGTCTCACACGAGCTGCAGGCCCTTGAATTACTGTGAAGTCATTTACATTGTCCAGGTAATTTGACACATATTCAGCTCTGCTGCAGCTAGCTTCTTCCATTCCTGTATTAATAGAAGTAAGAGTGATTATTACAAGCCTCTTCCATAAAATCACTTGCATGATAAACCAGAAACCTGTGCAAGTACTATTCACAATACTGTGTTTTTGGATGCGATGTCATTGCTTGCATGCTCTCAGAAAGCATGGCAAAAAGAGAAAATAAATGACCCGGAGATCTAACTAGAATAAAACAATGTACACAGCAATTACTGGATGCATTCCGGATTAAATTAAAGACTTCTGACCAAACTGTCATGCCATTGTGGTTCACACAATGAGAAATAAACAAGGCAACTCTGCTCCATAAGAATTACGATTTCCTTTTAGTCTTAGTCCTGATGCCTATAATCAAAACCATTTAATGCACATATACTAAAAATACACACATACTGTATAAAGAACACATGGGATTTCCTGTCTTCTTTCTGACAATGAACGCTTTTTATTATTTTGTTGTTATCTGAAGGTGGAAGTTACATGCATGGCCCTAAATGCTATGTACTGTAGCTTTATAGCAACAGTCCAGAGATAGTCAATACAAATATTTTAACATTATGGAAACACAGTGGGGGAAAAAAATACTGCGTTGTAGGAATTCATTGAGGTAGACATTTGATCTTTTTTTCCAGTATATACAGTGAATATGTGGAAAAGCAGTAAATAAGTGGAATATTTTACATGACCTTACTGTCATAAACAGGGAGTAAGAGCTATCCCTTTAAATAAGTATAGGAAAACATTACAAAGGTAACAATCCCTGTTCCACAGGATAAGTTGGCTCTTTATCTTGTTTAGTAGTTAAGACTGTTGGCAGCCTTGGCATTCTAATATTATACTGTTACAGACCAAAGGATTTCTGTTTATTCAAATAAAAGAGAAAAAAATCTGTTCATTTTTACAAATTTTTTAAATTTTACTGTGCAGTATACTAATAACTGTGGTCACAAACTATTTATGTTTCTGAGTTATTTTCAAAAACCCAAATACAGTGTTGAGTGACAGTCCCAGAAGTGAACCCCATGTGATTTCATTTCATACCTTACCTAACCCAGAAACTGCTTCTCCTACTACTATGTGTCTTACGCTGAAGACTCTCCTTTTCCAAGTGAAATACTGAAAAAAAGCCCTTTGGCCTATTTTCTATTTGCACTATATTTCTTGACTGTTAATATTCTGGTTAGCAGAGATAGTATGAATGAGCAATTCCCACCTCATCAGTAAATAATTAGACAAAATTAAGTACTGTATTTACCATGATCAGACACAATAACAAGGTTAGTGCATTTATGCAAGTTTCTCTGTTTTAGGCCATCCATTAGCAGTCCCATCACTTTGTCTACATTAAGCAAAGCTTGTTTTACCTGAAAATGAAGAACAATAGAGGAAAATGGATATTGGAAATGGAAAACAACTTCAAGAGTGGCATTATCAAACCATCAAGTACTTTACTACCAATTCTGAATACAATCTCACATTGATCTCTAAGTTAACTGACTCCCGACAGAACTGTACCTCTACATCACACTCCAAACTGAGAACTTCAAAGACTAGATTATTCAAGATGACCTTTTCAGCCTTTTCAAGATGTTTTAGGTATTTTTCAAAACTACAATATGAAATAGTTTCTCTTGCCTGTAAATCATTCCTACCAAGCACAGATTTATACAAAATTGTTTAAAAGGCAAATGATTCTGAGCTAATAGTAAACTGTCTATATATTTTATCTCATGTACAGTATTATCTTTTATAATTAAGAATCTGAATCAGAAGGGATAATTTTTGGATGAATCAAAACAAAAACACAGCTTTTATTTTTTGACCCAGAGAGCCCAAACCATTCTTGAACCGAAAACAGTGCCACACATGTGGTATTAGTGAGGACAGGTGCTAGTTCATCAGAAAGCAGCTACTGTTATTCTGCCAAAGACCATGCCATCTGAGTTTTGTGCTTGCCTTGCTGGTTTAATACAGAGCAGATGGTCAGGGTTCAGCATGTCATAAGAAAGTTAATTGATCAATGTTAATTTAATTTAGACTTTCTTCACATTAATAAAGATGACAATTTTTCAAAAGGATATAAAATATTTAATTTATTATAAAAATAAAACAAAGCATGGCACAATTCACAATTGGAAAAGTTCTGTAGTTTTATAATTTTATTGGAACACTGTATACTGAATAGCTCCTTTTTTAAGAACTTCACAGATGTCCTGTCTCTTTCTGAAGCAGATGACTGAAATTTAATCCTTAAGGATTTGTGTAGATTTATTCTTTATAAACAGATAATACAGGAAGGCGCACTGTAATGCTACCTTCAAGTGATTTCTTAATATTCCTGCCTTTAAATGTTATAAATATGTAGACTAAATACCACAAGAAAAAGAATCTCTAAATAAATAATTTACATGCTCAATCTATACTCTATTCCATTCTCTTCTTTCCTGCTGCTAACTGGTAATGAGAAAAGCAAATAATATACACATTCAGAATTATGCTCATTGCTGACCTGAAATGAAGCTTTAGAACGAGTAGGTATTAATATTCAACTCTTCACATGGTCAGATGAATGGCAGGAAAGTGAACATCTATCCATTTCTATCCACTTTATGCAATACAGGATTGCGGAGGAGCCAGAGCCTATGCCAGTAAGCAACAGGCGTAAGGCAAGATACCCTGGAGAGGATGCCAGTCCATAACAGGGCACACACAGACCCCAATTTACCTACTGGTATCTCTTTATATGGTAGCACCAGGCAAACACACATTCAAAAATGGAGAGAACATACAAACTCAATGCAGATAACTCCACAGGTCTGGAATTGAACCCAGAGCCCAAGGGCTTCAAAGTAGTAATGCTAACCACTGTACCACCCAGAAACAGCAAATAGCTGCTCAGTATTATGCATTTAATGAATATAGGCATGTGATAGTGATAATCGTTTCAGAAAAGAAATAATACTGAATTTACATATAAAAATATTTCCATTTTAGGGCAGTTTTAAAATTTCACCTTATTGCAAAAAGTCCCATTGTAAATGGTATGGTAGGATCACCCTAAATATCACTCACCGAACTACTCTCTGGTCCGTAACGATGCCCTGAAGAATCAGGTTCGTCTACATATAGTGTGTAAAACTGAGGTCTGAAAACAAAGAAAAGTAAACCAGTATGCAGTATTGCATTAACCAGAATTTTGTCTATCAGAAAGTCAATTTACAGTAAAGCTTTCACAACATTTTGATGTAATCGTCTCTGCTTTTTTAATTAAATCTCACATGCAAAATTTAGGTGAAAAACATTTTCTCTTTGCCACACCTATAGTTGGCATGTTAGATTTTGATGGGCACCTCCATACAAATAATTTAGATGAGAAGCAAAATCTGTATTAAACTAAAGGCTTTCCACATGCCTATATGTACACATGCATGTATTCCAAAAGTCTTGAATGGGAGCTACATCAGTGTGTGTTGGAAGTTAATTCCATATTGAGCCTACTCGTTAAGATGTGTGTGGAACATCACACATGAAGAACATCTGAAAAAATAGCCGAAAAAGAAAAATACTAAAGAATTTATTAAAACATCGGCTGTCAATAATTAACTCTTGAATATTTCACAATTGACGCATTATGCACCTACATCAAAATAAAACAAATAAGTCCTTTCCTTTAGTGGATGTGTTTCATGGAAAATAGTTCTTTTGCCGTTTCTTTGTATGCAAGTAAAATAATGGTATGATTTAAACCATTTGTTATGATTTAAACCATTGCAGATGCTGTGGTATGGATGACTTCAGAAACTGCAGCTTGAATACAAATATTTTCAGTACTTTTAAAGGACCCTGGCTGTAAATCCACTTTACTCAGGTGACATTTGAACATGTTCTAAAAGAGAAAATGAGAAATCCCAAAATATCCATAAGTCTAAAAACATTGTGAAAGTGAAAAATAATTATTACCTCTCTTCCTCAGGTAAGCCCAACCATCTAAACACAGTTGCAACTCTTTCTTCAAAGGAGACGCCCCTAGTAAAAAAGAAACAAAATGAAGATGATGTACTAAGCCTAAGGAAAAATCAGAGATCATAGAGAGAACAGCTACTTAAGAACCTGTCCTAAGGTAATCATCAAGTCTTTGAACTCTATCATAAGACCAACAGAGCCAAAAAAATCTACATGTACACAGTGTTTGTAAAACCGTCTCAGATTTGAAGCCAAACAAATCTAATGTTATTCATGCAAGTAATGTGTTCTGGTAGCTTTCCAAACCAATCTTTGAATATTTCTCAGCAAATGCATAGTTCAGTAATGATGGAGTATTTACAAAATGAACAGAAAGCCGTTCTCACACATTTTTCTTCTTTTACAAATTGCTATTTTTGGTCTGTCCCAAAATGCAGTATTTTCTATTCCACTTTCTGCACTTTTTTTTTTACCATTATCTGAGACAGTCCTAGCTTCGTTTCCATTACCTGAGTTCAATTATGGAAAAATCTCCAATTTAAGTAATCACAGCTCAAAGACCTTACTGTATTTCATTCATGCATATAAGTTTCTTTGTTAGAAATAAATACATACTTGCTATAATTCTTGTAGAAGTTTGGGAAGGTCCCGTTAACTGCCACATCTGATCCTGGCCAGAAATATGTGCCAGCTTTCAAATTATTGTACATAGCAGTCAGCCAGATCTGGAAAGATAATATATCGACCCTGATTTTAACAATTTACTTCTATTGTCCTATTAAGAAAGGAAAACATTTGTAAATTCCTCCTGCTATTTTATTGGCAGAAAAGTATACATAAAAAGAAACTTACTACTTTTAAATGCGAGACAGTAAAGTTAACAGTAAAATGTTAAAACAGTTTGTAGCAGGCACACACACATTTTATTCAACTGACATGGCACAGGCAAATTAGTTGTGCTGATTAGCAAGGTTGATCAAAAGGGTGTGTTCTGTGAAATGTGTGTCACCACTCTTGGAAACAAAACAATTTGCAATGCAATTCATACAGTATGTCTTGCTCTCGTGTTGAGCAAGCAGTGCCTCTTTAGTGCTCTCTGAGCTCTTGATGTACTATAGGATGAGCAGAAATGGCATGTGACAATAAAGGTCTGGTGAGTAGGGCATAACTGTCATGCCTTGGAACAAAGTTAATTCCATACTGAAAGTAGAAAGAAGAAACACAAGGTTGTGGTTGGTGAGCCTTCGTAAGATGGGGTGTGGGGTTCCTCATACATTCTTCACTGAAGAATACTCAATGGATGAAATGTTGTGTAAGTATCATACTCTCATCTCTTAAGGAAGCTGTTTTACAAGCAACATGGGAATGTGCCTCATCCTACTGGACTTTGTTTCATAGAAATTTAACAAGAGCACACTCCTGCCTAGATCATCACACTTGGACCTCCCCCCGAGGTGTCTCTTCAACACACTGATGGCACAAAGGTGTTGCTCTTTTGATAAATGGGGCAGATTGGTACTTTCTGTGTTTTTCTTTCTTGATTTGAACAAGGCTTGTCAGTCAATCGGTACAGTATATCACCTCTTTACCTGTACCAAACCACATTGCAACAGTGCTTATGCAACAAGTCATTTGAGTGTATACCAGTAGATCATGAATGATAAATTAATTGATGATAAAGTGATGCCAAAATCAATTAATGATTATTTTCCTAAAAATATCATACTTGGACAAAAGAGAAACCCACTTCAAATAATTGAAGTGGTTTTAACATATATGTAGAGAGCAACCGCTCACAATATAAGGGATAATTATTCAGTTTTATCCCAGGATTATGAAATTCGTTGCACCAAATTAATATAGACTATTACAGTTTGAAAAAGTTTTGGATATTTAAGTATATATGCACATTGCATAGCCACCACCTGGTTTCATGGTGGGAAAACCTTGCATCAGCCCAGTTTCAAAGACTCAAACAGCTTTGGGAAGTTTTGAAGCAATCATGAACTTGCTGCAAGGATGCTAGAGACTTCGAATCACTGATTGTCTGTGTGTGAAATCACAGTGATAATACCAGATGTACTGTACTGTACTCAGGGTGTAGGTGGAAACTGGAGTGTCCTGTGACAGAGCACTTTTAGGTGCTTTTGGCTGGGATTGATGGGACTGTACCCTGAGTGCTCCTTCTGAACGATAATTCCAATACTACTATCAATTGTTAGACACAAGGCCCTTTGTTTGCTGTTCTCACTTCAGCCAAAACTGTTATTTTATGAGGATGTGAGCCACTGAGATACCTTTATATTGCACTTGGCTGTGCAAAAACTAGCTCTACATCTTTTCATATGAAACATTGCTGAAGCAGTTTACATTTTGCTAGTATAAAATCTGTGTAGTCGGCTGCCTTAACACTTTCAGAACTTGTTTAATTTAACTAAACTTGTTTAGTTCCAAATGTAATCATGAAGTGTTAAGACAAACTGAAGCAAGACCATAGATACAGTGTATCCAATTTCCACTAGTGTTTAAATGACTGTTTTCTGACAGCTTCTAGCATAATTCAGCTGCCCACATTAGAGAACAGAATTTACGTCATGAGCCCCCCCTGCCATCATCCACATTTTCCCAATATCAACACCAAGCTCAGCTACAGTCAAACTCATGACAGTGCATGGAAATGACAAAGTGGTTTAACTATAGCCCGTGTCGTACAAAGTGCTTGCATGGGGAGGCACTTCCATTATGCACTGGCATGTTGAGGAAAACTAGATTTCTTTCAAAATGACGGAATACAGATGTGGTAGAGGAGTCTCATCCCTGTGCCATATTGATAAAGTCCTGCATTACTTAGTTGTACTATTATTTTCTGGTCAATGTTATATAGTTTTACACTATAATACTTCAATCTAGTGTGGTCAACACCAAGGCAGCAGCTATGCCAGGCAGGGTATGACTTTATCAAGGATCGTGTTCTCTCTGTGCGACAATGGTGTGTAGCTGTCATGGCTACTAATAAAGCCATAGGCATAATAAATGCAAATTAAATACTCAAGAATTCACTTATTCGCGCTTCGATCTGGCTGAGAGGGTCTTGGGTGGAAGAAGAGCAGAGCTAAATGAAAACAGGACAAAGGTTGTTGAGCACAACTTTGAAATTATTTATACAACAGGTTAGGATTGTGTGACAAATCTAGCTAGTGAGTGAGCCTGCTACCCAGCATCCGCATCTCAGCGTGGTCTTGTTTTTCTATTTGAATTAACACTCCCGGTTCCGTGTCAGCAGTGTGGTGAAAAACAGGCTGCAGACAACTTGACAGGTCCACTGACAGTTTTATTGCTCTTTTCATTACAGTGGGACATGGTAATCATGTAGGCACAGAGAGAAAGTGCAGGAATCCACTGGACGCAGAAGAGGGATTCATATTTTTATTTTAACTGATTACATTAAGTTTGTGATTACAGCTGTACTGTGACTGCTTTTGTGTTTTAGTTGATTTATGATATTTTAATTAACTTAAAGCCAATGCTTTAGTACTTGAATTATCATATGAAGGAGGATTATGTCTTTAAACCATACATATTGTACTATAGAAGGTAGTACATTATGCAACAGTACTGGGTTCAACTTGGTTATAGCTGAATTTAGCAATTTGTGATGGTTCTCTGCAAAAACTGTCTCTTCTTGAGACCCTTGAGAGCAGAAGAGTACTTTTAATGTGTCAGTCCACCTCCACACATAGCAGTTGCAGCATGCCGTGGCTTTGATTCCACTGAACATGAAAATCAAATGCTTGTTATTATTCCCTTGTATCTAGAAAGGAATATTTCTGTCTGAAACTATAAAGAAATCTTTCCAGTCGAAACTTTTTACCAGAGGCTTCCAACAAACAAGCATTTGATGATTCCTCACATTTAAAAGCAAACCACAGTCTGCCCAAATGAGAGCCCAAAACATTTGCAGGCTTTAATTTGTGAGGGCAGAATCCATCATTATTTAAAATGGTTCCTATGAGGTTTACATAATTGGATAAAGAGGATGATCTCTAAGGTTTATTATAATCTTATTCTGGGCATTGCTCTCAAAATTCATTAAAGTATCAACCATTCAAAATATTTAGTCAGTACTTTT
This sequence comes from Atractosteus spatula, assembly GCF_055471065.1. Taxonomy (NCBI): domain Eukaryota; kingdom Metazoa; phylum Chordata; class Actinopteri; order Semionotiformes; family Lepisosteidae; genus Atractosteus; species Atractosteus spatula. The sequence continues at coordinate 35,300,714 of NC_142707.1, forward strand.
GGGTTCTTTTTAGAGTATGGCAGCTTTAAGGCGAGGCACAGTGGCATAGAGGTTGGTGCAGGTCCTGGGTCTGATTCTCTGTCTGCTCATATAGATTCCATCTCATCTTTCAAAGACATACTGGCTAGGCTAAATGCCCTGATAAGGACTGGGATCACATCCAGAGAGTAGTCCTGGCTTGCCCTTATGATTTTAAGATGGTCTCTGGGTTATCCTTACCGGGAGTAAGCATGTTTCTGATACCAGATGGATTGTTATCTTTAATGTAATATGCATCAGTAAAACTGGATACTCTGCACCCATACATTCAGTAGGGCAGGCAAATAGAAAGTATCTAGTCGATATCTTTAAGAGATTTAGAATCAATGTACAGTATAAATTTATATGGAATAAGTACAAGTAAACATGGTAAAACCAGAAGTAAAACATTAAAAAAAACAATTATGATGATTCAAACACTGTACTATCCCATGTTTTTCTTAACTTAGAGCTATTAAAATTTGAATTTTAAATTTTACATTAATTCACACAGCTTTTGAGTAGATAGTTAAGTAATGTACTGTATGTACTTACAGGCTGTCCTTGGTACCATTGTGGATTGAACTTCTCAGGCAGTTTAAGGCTGAAGATGGCATCACGAGTTACATCATACATATGGTTATCCACTATGCCATGGGACTCAGGATACAGCCCCTGTAAAAACAGATATCTTAGTAAACCTAGAGACAAATTAGAGCTTTGCTTCAGCTACACTCTGCTGCATTTGTAAATACTTACTGTAACAATGGTATAATGATTGGGAAAGGTCTTTGTGGGATAAACTGGTCTCATGTAAGGGGTAGTGGTTCCACAGGTTTCTGGAAAAAAAAGCAATAAAAACTATGCAATACTGAAGGAGTGGTCTCTTAATATTTTAAGAAGTCTGTAAATAAGCTTGAATGACTGTTATCATATTGGGAGGAAACAAGTTCACTTGAGTTTCAGTCATGCAGTATATAAACATAATGAACAACACACTTTTAAATTATTATTTACATGATTTCAGTTCAGTGTTAGAATAGGTAAATGAGATAATTTGCAGTATTAATAAATTGGTTAATTGATCTTTTCTTTGCTCTAGCACCTCTAATTATTAACAATTTTACTTACTCAGTTTTCCTATTGTGGGGAGGAGATGCCCCCATTTGTGTAAGTATTCTGCTCTGAAACCATCCATTGAAAACAAGATGACGGGGGGTTTTGAAAATCTGAAAAAAATCAAATTTGTACACATTCAGAGGCATAAAGAACAATTAAAATACTCCAAGACACACTAACACGACATATGTAAAAATGGAAAGGACAGTAAGCCTGTTTCCTAAAGGGTCACAGAACAGCCAGTTACTTTTACTGTAAGTATATTATACATGCAACAGTTATTTTTAAATAACACTTCATAGAATGTCCTCCCTTCTCCCAGAATGGCACAAAAATCAGGGCCCAGACACAAATGAAGATGAATCTAACCCACATATGCAGACATGACAAGCACAGGATATGGTCTGTGGCAATCTAGCAAAAGAAGGTGGTGGTTATTTTGTAAAGATGTTTTGCTGTTTTCAGGAACCATTACACCATCCCCCAGATTAACCATTCATTTTCATTCCACATGAAAATTCAAGTAAGCAAAATGAAAACATAAGTATACTGGATCTTTAATGTATATGTAAAGTAATGTAGACAGGAACATTACTTGTTAAAAGTTTTCTTATGCCAAGATTTGTTAGTTTTCCCCTTTTTTGCTATTGGATATTTTTTCAACTGGCCAATGGAAGTTAGAACAAAGTTATTAAACCCCTACATCTTCTGCCAAAACTTGACAGATACTGCTGTTTTTTTTTAAAGTAACCAATTCAAATTCATCTCAACTTGAGGATTTCAAGGACAGCATGTTTGCTTATTGGAGGACAACCAATAAGGATGTGATAGATGCAAAAATAAGCTCATAGGGGCCTAAGAAAAACATCCTGTTCCTACACTCCACAAAGCTGCAAAGTCAGAGTGAGGTTTTCCATCCAATGGTGTCTATGTCTGGGTTCACTGTTAGAAATAGAAGGAACAATAATAAACTATTATTGTGTATGGTCACTGTTATACCATTTTATAAACTAATGAGATCTCTTCTGAGACAATGTATAGTATTAAGTATAGAAGGCTCTACTAGCCTGTAGTCCTTAATCCCGCCTTTCTCAACATTACAAACAAAATAAACACAACATAGCACGAGAGAAGCATATCTCCCTCCACTGAACCCAATTATTTTGCTTTTTCTATAATTTACAAAAAGAAAGCTAGTATGTTAAATTCCAGAAGAAGTGCACAGGGCTTCAGATCACAGTGTGTGAGCCTAAGCTACAGTATGAATTACCTGTCAGCACTGGCTTAAACAATCAAGAGAAAACAATCATTAAAACCTAAACCAAATGCTTTTTCAAGTGCATTTAGTCATCGCTGATTATCCTCATGTATTTGCTTTGCAAAGCTCAAATTTGGTCAGGTAAAAGAAGCGTACTTTAACTAAATTATATAAATTATAAGAAATGATAGTGGAGGTATTTTAGCACATGTGCATATCATGCAGTCAGCTCAGAATTGTAACTTGAACAAACCATGTGTCTTCTAAGTTCTGATGACAGGCTAAGAGCCTTTGAGGTAATAATAGATATACTTTAGAATACATAGAGCTTCTGAATGTCATTATCCTATAATGTATTAACCTTGCCATCAACAGATAAATCTCTGAGGAAGCCATTCATATTTGGTGTCACAGTGCCAAGACCATACCATTATCCCCCTTTTTTAAGATGACCATTTCCTGATAGACAATAATGTCTATTAAAACTGTACTACAATAAAATACTGTAACCTGGTTACAATGTTATTTTAATACAGTATTGATAATTAATATTAATACTGTATAATAATTAATAACCAGGCTGTCATCACCTCTATACTGTGCATTTAAAAGACAGTTATTATTATCTTGCAGAAGCTTTCAAAGCAATTTACAAGCATACTAATCAATGCAGTTGAGAACATTACTGAAGTAATCTGAATATAACAACTTGCTCAAGGATACAACAGCAACAGCCACACCCAGCATCCACAATCCACAACTTTTCTGTTATGATAGAGCCCTGATCACACTGCTGCCTCACACAGCTGCTAGGCTCAAGTGCAGTGGGCAGCTGATGCAACACATGGCAGCAAAGCAATGCTTTCTCTGAAGAAGAGTGTTTTTTACAGATCTTTCATGGGACACAGAACAGGGCTGATGGCTGTGCAGGAACATGGAGATGAAGAGGGGAGTAGTTTAATGTTACTGATGTTGCAGTTCGACTGTTATGGAAGACCTTTATTATATTGTGGGGTGCCCTTGTCGAGCACAGCCAGGTACTCCATGAATGGACAGTCTAAAGTGTGGCAGGGGTAAAAGAGCCAGCACTGAGCTGTTGAAATTCTAACAATGGTACTTGTGCCCTTATTTGCTGCTCAAAACTGTAGAAGTGACTGCCAAGGTCCCAGTATAGCATGTATTGTAACCAGATTCCAGCAGTGTTAGTTAAAGAGCCTCAACAAAGTGCCTAATAACAAAGTGCCTCGATGAGATGACAGTTTGCAGTTGTTATTAACCACAATCTAATAACTCAGAATGGTGACAGTTTACCACACCCACCAAAGTGACTGAAAACAGCCACATCTAGTATTGAGACTAATAACTGATTCACATGAACATTTGAGAATTACTGTAGCCCGAGTATGATATAACATATATAGTTTCTGAGAGGTTAAATGTTAGTTTCTTATGGAAATGCATTGCTGCAATAAAGGAAAAAAATCATGTATTTTACAATTACAAGAACATAATCCCTTAAATACATGAAAATTATGTTATTACGAGATAGTAAATGAGCTTGTTACGTAGAAAGATAGACAACTTTCCACTGGGGTTTAGTCATAATTAAATGTTACAATTTTTAGCTAATGGGAACACATTCATTACAAACATGACGACTCTCAGACGTTTCCTTAAACAAGAGACATCAATCAATTTCACTGCTTAGACATGAAAGTAAACTAATGATAATGTACAGTATTTTATGCTGGCAGCAGTGTACTAGGTATTGTATGAGAATTGTATTATCATGTGATTATCACATACAGTACACTATATTGTATACTGTATCTCCAAATTACAAGATACAGTATTAATTACCATCTTGCAATAACATGATCATTTTCTCTTAATTATGAGATACACATTTTGTTTTGCAGCAGTGTGCTTCCACAGTTTTTCAACAGTACTGTGCATCTTTTTGGAAGGGAGTTTACATTTCCCTAACAAGAGATGAGGAAATTGGGACAGCAAATGCTGTCCCAATTTCCTCATATACAGTAGATTCATGAAACACCAGAAAAACTGCAAGCCTTAATAATGTGTGGCTAAATGAAATCTCAGTTGCTTTAAATTTCTAAAAGAAGCATGAAATTTCTCCTTTAAACATACAAATGGACCTTTTGACCATAAAAACTAGCTGCTTAAGTTCTATGTCCCAATTTAGAAAAACAAAAATATTAAAAGTAATTTTAGAACACATGCTAACTCTTTATATTAAAATGTAATTTAACTAAAATGACATTAGGGGATTAAACTGTAATAGTATTTTTAAAAGCTTATTGTGTGACTGAACCTATCAGCACCTAGTAATGGAACGTTATCAATTCTACAAGGCATTTAAATTCCAGTTTGATATTTAAAAATACGCCGATTTGGATAATTCTAATATTATCAATCTTGGGGAAAAAATGGGAAAAATCATTTGAAAAAAACTTTGCTGTTTTTCATTAATTAAAATAAGAATAAAAGATCAGTTATCACTATTTTTTGTTCATGACAACTTCTCCAGATATTTTTAGCGTTTTTATTTAAGAGACACTAACAGGGAGATTGGGGACAGTCATACTTTGGGGGGCCATCCAGTTCCTAGCAGCTGGGTGAGGACCCCCAGGGCATTGGCTCATGTGTGAATAAATGTCAGAGGGAAACACAGTCCCTCTTCTGGGAGATTTCTCTGGGAATTTTACAGCACTCTGCCAGGGATCGTACAGTATTTACAGAACCTAGCGCAAGACATTGCTGAAGGTATAGTGTGCCCAAGAAAGGTTAGGTTGCCTTGGCCACTGGGATGCATTTTCAGTAAGGAAAAAGGATGGACTATGTTTTCATTCAGAGGTGAGCTACATTTAAACTGGTCTTGGAGAGAATTCAACAAAGAAACATTTGAAATAATTTAAAGAGCCTAGTAATAGGAATATGTAATAGATCACAAAATACAGCCACGGGCATAAATGATTCACTTTACAATGAGGTACGGAATTCAAGTGTTACAGGCCTTCTGTCGGTGTCCATTTAGGAAGCCACAGTTGGGGGGGAATTGATGGTTGGATGAGCTAAAGCTGTTGGTTATCCTATTTAAACAACCTGACTTCTCTGAAGAGACCGCTGGGCTCTCTAAACCACAGAGAGAGAAGGAAAACTCCACTCCAACTCTGAGAGACGGCTGAAGGGGCATCACAAACACAATCAAGAAATGATTCCAGTTTGCGAAAAATGAATAGTATGCAGTAAGACAATAGGTGGAGAAGACCTGCAGTGTTTCCCAGATGTGGAGCAACGTGTGTGTCACGATCGCTACTCTCCCTCTTAAGGGCGCTCCAGCCCTTCCTCATTTTCCCCCATTGCTTACACCTACCTGTTCCTTTGCCCAGCCCCTCTTTAGTTCCGCCTTTAAAGCCAGACGCAGGCGTTTGCCCGGTGCTTCTCATTGAATCCCGTTTCGTGAGAGACCGGGGTACTGCTGCGTCTGGCTCCGTCATGGTTTTAGTTTCCTGTTCCTGATTCCCTGCCCCGCCGGTCCCGACCCGGTTCTGGTTTTTAATTACTTTGGATGGATCCCCTGGTCTTGGACTCTGCCTCCTGTATTGGATTTCCCTTTTGGATTTATGCTTGGATTGTTCCCGGACTCACTTCCCCTGGACACCTGCTCACTTCGGACACGCCCCCCTGTCTCCTGAGCCTCTCCTGCATGATATTTTTCCCTATTGTTTCTTCACCTTCTGGATCGTGTCGTCCGCATAGGGCCTGGAAAGAACTGTTCTTGACAGTGTGAGATACATAGGTACTTAGAAAGGACAGTAACAGGTCTTGTCTCCTGCCTTGCCTTGTATTGCTCAAGTATTGAAAAATGTGAGAAATGTGAAGGAGTGAGAAAAATATGGCGTGTGACTGAATGGTGGTGGTAGGACAGGAAAGGCTTTCCAAACGGTGATATGTGAACATGTGGCTGTGAAGCCCAGAGAGAAGGAATTGGAACTGAAAGGAACCTCACTGTGTAAGGAGAGTGGTGGGTTGGCCTGTTCAATGCTGGATCTCTGGCTGCGACTGATGTGTGGCATGACTCCAATACAGGGACAGAGACCATAGCAGGGAAGACTACAAGCCAAACCGAGTGTAGTGATTTGAGAAAAAGCAAGTGAACTGCTTTTTGAGGCTGTTAGCTGTGTGTGGTGTAAAAGACTGAAATAAAAGATAAACTAAACAGGAACAGTGTAGTCAGTGAGATTATGGAAAGACCCAGATATGCAAATATCAAAAGAGAAATTGTTTTAATCAGGGATTTAAATTGTAAAAAGTATAAGTGGCATAACAGAAGCTAAGCGTAAAATGGTAGTATTTGTCAATTATTGTTTTCTCACTCAGTTTCATAGAGATCTGAAAAGGGGAACTGTCTGTTTTAATCAAAAGTCTAGTCTTTGCATATGAACAAGAGTATCAACAGAGTATCATCCTGAAAGAGCAAGCGATTGTATTGTCTGAAATGAAAGGCTCCAGAAACTACAGAGGACACAAAGAAGTACTGAAAGATATATGTCTGGGATAACAGGAAAAGGTAGAAAAAGAACAGAATGGGGTACAACACAAAAGAATGCATGAAGTGAGGAAACCAAAATTGACATTGTCAGGCAAGAGATCCTTTGTAAGAAGAAGGATGAATATGGAAGGCCAACAGGTTTGAGTAATAAACAGTATATTTATAAAGAGTTGAACTCCAGTCAACTGTACAGTATATCCAACCAACTGCCTCCCCTAATGTTTCTCTTTGTTTGTGGTAAGGTAAGGTTTATCAGGTATTGATTTAATTTCTTACCACATCTCTAAATGCAACATTAAAGAGAAAATGCATAACAAGATTAAGAGTTGATGAACTAATCTTTCTATGGAAACAAATGGTCTTTGAAATACAGGGTCTTGAAACACACTGTAGTATAAGCAGAAATACTGTCACAATAACATTAATCACCTCATTCTGTGAATTTACACGTTTCAGAGTTGTCATTTGTTTGTACAAAAGTCAATCCATCAGTCTAGAATTAGAACATTTGTATTACCCTTTTGGACAGGTGGGAGTTTCCAGGTCCTCACATTTGTCTTCCACCCAGCTTTTCTCTCCTAAAATGCAAGGGAAACAAAGATTGACCTTGAACATGGCAGCAGAGTGGTACAGTGATTTGCATCACTGCCCTGCAGCATTGGAGTCGTGAGTTTTAATTCTGTATGTGTGGACTTTGTATGTTCTCTCCTTCTTTGGGTTTCCTTCCTCAAGCCAAAGGCAATTGGTTAATAGGTTAATAGTAGGTTAACAGCTTTCTGAGAATATTGACCCTGATGCGAGTTTGAGCGTGTTGGTGTCTATGTGCGTCCTACATTGGACTGGCGCTCTGTTCAGCGTGTAGCCAGTCCTGCACCCCTTGCTTGCTGGGATAAACTGACTCTTCTGTATTGGATGAGGGGATTAAAAAAAAAACATAGTGGCTAACAGAACTTCTTTCTGATGTGTAAATATAATCTTTTTGACATAAAAGGGTAGTTGTCTCAGTCACAGGGAAACCGGTATTATTACTTCAGTTTGGGCAAGTCCACATAAGGTGACCAAGAACCTGCAACAGCATTAAGTCTACAAACCAAATCTGTTGTAATCTATACTGATCACCTATACTATTCTACGTCATCAGTACAGATTACATTAAAGTCATCAGTTCATGAATGTTACTGTGAAGTGCAAACTGTGGTCAGACCCTTCATTTTCTAATCTGTCATTGTTGGGTAAATCTCTTTAAACCCCATCAGTCTAAACTATGTCACAGTCTAAACATTTGACACAGTGGAATCAAATTTTGTTTAAAGCTCAGGAAAGTGATATCTTAGTCTCATTTTACAGTATGGTACAGGTATCTGCTACACAGGTATCAGGTCAATGCTGTATGAATTGAAACTTAATTCATAGTTATTCCAAAAATAGACATGTTCCTAGGTTATACAAATGCCTTGTGCTACCATCTGCCATGTACATAGTTTCTTGCTGTGTTTACATAGACTGGAAATAAACAGCGGTTGTGATTTGACAGGATGTTTGCTATTTTTGCTTGAAGTATTTCAAAAAGTACAAAGTGTCAGCTTTAAAACATCTGAAAATTCAAATATTGACAGGCAAATGGTGCTACAGACAAAACCTCAATATTTGCACTACGAAAGCCTTGTAATTTTCCTTAAAAAAGAAAGTGTAGCTTAAATACATTCATTCACTGTGATGTAGCCTCCCTTTGGCAGTTAAACCTGTAAGTTGTAATTCATGCTTTTTCGTGGTGTAGTTAAAAAGAAGGAAGCTGAACTGTTCAAGTCACTGACTGGAAATAGTTCAAAACAGTGGCTGTGACTGTAATGTGACTGCTGTATATTATAAGTAAGCCTTAACTGCAAGCCTTAACTGCAGGGACATCTCTGAAATACTAGCAGTCAAGTGTTTTCAGTGTGACAAGTGTCCTGACCACCTGTTCAGAGCAATGCTCACTAACACAACGTGCAGTGCAATTACCAGGTGCTTCACGTTTGAGTTATTTATATATAATAAATAGTGTTAATTACACCTAATGCTTGCCAATCACATTATTAAATACCTCTTAAAGAGATAAGTAGCACACAAAGTTTAAAACAGAGGAACACTAAATTCACTATCTGTCCCTGCGAGTGGTGAGGTTAAGGGAAACTAAAATCAGGTCCTCTAGAGCCCTCTGGGGCTGCTGTGTCTGGTAAAGATGGAAGGTTATTGTGTCACAGGACTAGGATAAGAGCATAGAGAAGAGCAGGAATGCACAGTATAGAGTATCTGTTACATAAAGCATGTGACTTTCAGCTTGCTTCCTTGTGTGTGTTGCTGTTATACAGTATATTACACATTTGTTTGTACTCTACATTAGAAAAAGCACAAACGAGAGCAAGAAGGAGCACAAAAAATAAGTCAGGGAAAGACTACTTCAGGTCAAGAAGGCATTACGGTCTTTTTAGAATTCACATAACGTGTACAACAAAAAATACTTTTTTGTTTTAGTTAATATTTAAAACATTGTTTTGTTTAAATAGTTGTATGCACAGTACTGTAAGTGAGAAATGGATGTGATAAGGGGCTAAAAAGCTTACTGTAAAATATACAATGAATTAACATTATTTAAACATGGATTCCATAATGAACACAGAATAATATTCTTGGAAGAAGCCAGATTATTGGTGAATAGCTTTTTGCAGGCCCCACAACCCTTTGTGTCTCTGTCTTTTGTTAATTTAAATTTTACCTAGTAAAATGGCCATGCATTAAAATGAGAATTTATTGTATTTAAGTACAAAGACAGAAATTTCTAAAATACAAAATTTTAAATCATTTTCACTGAAATATATATTTCATACAGTATCTATATGTTGATGCAAAAATGCATTGTTTATATGAAGTAATTACTGAAACTGTACAATCTCCAAGATATTCAAGGTTTATGTGCAGCAGTATTCCATAAATCTAGCACTGCAGTAGATGAAATGTGAGGCTCATTGTTTATAGAAACTGCAAAGGGCACTCATACTGTAATCAAGGTCATATTCTCCTTTATTTCTGTGCATGACAAAACATTTCTGTCTGCCCTTAGTTTAGTTTCAAAATCCACATTGCGTGCCCAGAACCTCCCAATCCAATTACTTCACAAGAGTTCAGCCAGGACAGTAGCGAAGAGAGGTTAAAGTATTCACAATGTATCACTACATGCATGTAGAGTAAGTTAGAAAGAGGGCACATAGTTGCTGTTAAACCCACACATTAAAGGGGTACAATTAATGTAAGCTAAACAATTCTTTTGCTTGTTTTGCACTGTGTTCTCTTGATGTTGTAGCGGCAACGCTTATTAAAAATACAGGAATTAAGTTTGCTGCTCCCTTGCCAGTCCCTCTGTCTCTCATATCAAGTGGTGCTGGATACAGAGAGGCCATTCCATTTGGTTCACAATTAAGGTGTTTTTCTAGCTGAGACACATCAGCCACCCTAACAAATGGTCATCTCTGGCACCTTACTGTCTGGGAGATTCCAAGGGAGAGTCTCATCCCAAGGTTGTTTACAACCCTAAGGTCAGAGTGCATTGTTACTCATCCTCAGCCAATCAGGAACTGGAAGGGCAGGTTAACCCTATGTGGGTCTCGAATGCCCATGAAACTTTCAACCAATGAACGACCGTAGTTCCTCCAGGTAAAACAGGCAGCACAGGGCTCCCTCAGGGCTCTTCCTGGACATCCTCAGACTCAGCTCGGACATTCAAGTAATAGCCAGTGTGTCCGAGTGTCAGGACTTTCCTTTGTTCTAAGAGTCGAGAAAGGAGGTCGCCAGCGCGTAACCAAAGGATCCACCCGAGGTTAGCCCAGCAGCAAGCCTCGTGAACCCACCGCGAATGCTCACCTGATCAACAAGTGAACTACAGTCAGAGCTGTGGACAGCTGAATATCAGTATTCAGGACTAGTGCTACATCAGGAACGAACCGGTCTTCTTCCTGTCTAAAGAGTGTGACTTGCTTGGACCCGCAGTCACTTTTCTTATGTGCACAAACTCTGCTAGTAAACCAGAACTAACTAGCAGGTCTTCAGAGAGCATCAGCAGTGCGTCACAGCAGAAATCTCTCCTACTTCTCTCACGCCGAAATAGCACTGCTTGGCACCGGGCCAGAGAACGCTGATTGGACACAGCAACAAGCCTGCCACTGCTTCTTTGTGTTCGCGGGAGATCTGAGTCCACACAGATTGGATGACTATTCAACCTTCTGCATTACAGCTCAAGAATTCAATTGTTACCTCAACCCCAGTTGATATCAATTTAATTCCTATGAGTGATGTACTTGCTTTTGAGTATCTAGTGTAGATGTTGTAATCCAAGTTCATTTACGAAACAGTCTAAATGAATGATATACTGAATGTATGTCCCTCTTGGTTTGTAACTCTTCGTTATTGAATATATACAATATATGTATTAATAAATGTATTCTCGTGTATTAGTACCCTGTGTGTGCGTGCTGAGTTATCCCGCAAGGTTGGTCTTCTAAAAGAATCATTTTGTGACTTACTGCTACAATTAATAATTGTCCCAGTAAATGCACAAAACCCCTACATTTATTGGTGCCTCGTGAGAGGATGCCTACAATGTTTATCTGGTTAAAGCTGGCCATCTCTTCACGTTTCCAAAGGAATGTACTCCTGCACATTCATGAGTACCTTATCCTCCCACACCAGTCTGTATTTTTGTTGCCTGTAATAACTGCGCTGTTTCCTGTCTTGTGGCTATTTGGAAATTACACATGTGCCTTGCATTAATTCCACATGTCTTTAGCAGAGTGAATACTGGAGAAGCCACTGTTTTTGACCAGTGAGCTAAGAATGGACACTTATATCCTTTAGAAAATAAGGCCCTCTGAGTGACACTTGTAAGGACTCCATTTTAAATACTGGTTGTTTTTTTCCACACAAATTTCACTTTAAATTCAGTAATTTCAACTTAAGCTTGTAAAACTCATGTTTTAAAAATGAGAATATCTTTACAAAATATGGGAAAACTGAGATTCTATAAAGAACTTCAATCGTGGAATGGAAAAAGAAACCAGTAAATCAAAGAATGATACAATACTCTAAAAACAAAGCAAAAATAATGTGTGGTATGTCAAGGAAGTAATAACAGACTGTAAAGCAATTGTTGATACTAAAAGAAACAGTATTTTTAATTTCCACATTATGGAGCTTACCTTTACAGATGTTATTATAATTTGCACAGCAATCTCCTTTACTTAAACAATCATCAGAGCAGGAACAATAGCTTCTGGAGACATGTTCTTCACCACAACGGTGTTTCGCACATGTCCATACTTGAGCTGTAGCAAACAACATCCATGGCCAAAACATTAAGGGTAAATAACATTTCTAACAAATTAAATTGTCTAAGCATTGGAAACTGTCAGTAAGCAAACCCAAAGAAAATGTCTAAAACACACAGCATACAGAAGCATGGAAAGCCCTCAAAGCAAGTCTAGTACAAAAAAATCAAGCACAGCTAGATTTCTGTGCTAGGATGAGTTTCATGAGCCAAACCTTAAACAAATGTCAGATTCCAAAGTCTGTGGGTGCATGATGGGAAAAAAAACTATTTGCATCCATTTTTAATGTGCACACTGATAAAAATATTGTACCTCACTGTTGCTTTTGCATAAATATATAAAGGTAAATCATAAAAAATAACAGCTAAACTCACAGCTAAGATTTTCTATTAATTAAGCCTCATGCTTTGATAGTATTTACAAAGCATTGCAAGACTACACTATGTTAATAAAACTTGACCAAGGTGAATCCTGTTTGGGGTATTGCAACCTTTTGCCCTCTGTCTGCCAGGTTAAGTCTTTGGATCCTATATTCGACTACGTGGTTAGTGACATTGGATAGATGGATAGATTAATTTAATTAATATTTTATGAAAGTGTTTTCATGTCCCTTGTCATTGGTACTTCTTGTAAAATGTTGGTTGTGAACTGTGGTGCTTGCTATGCTCACTTTAGTAGTTCAGTGTTATATTCTTGGTGAAAAGAGATCTAGCTATACAATTTGGTTAAAGAAATCAGCAGCTTTTATCAGTATGCATTAAAATATTAAACTCAAATTACTTTCTTGTGTATTTTTTTAACAAAGGCTTGCATATTGGTTTTTACTTATGGCTATCATACTACTGAATTTTTCACTTGTGAACTTCTCCCACTTTCTCTATCAAACCCTTAAATCCTACCTTGATTTAAAGTCAAGTTCAAAAGTACTATATGTTGTCGACAGAAGACAAAGAGCTAATTTCCAAAACTGAGATATGCAACTGGTGAATTCCTATATGTGTGCTATCGCCCTCCAAACGAAAATACACCAAAAACATAATACCAAACTAATGCCAAACAACTCCCACTATAACTACTCGGAATTGAAGCCTAATTGTGAGAGTTTAAAAGCATTTGTACACAGAATAAATTCTTTGTGGTTTCAGCTGCAGCTGATTAAAACATTTTTGACTTTGCACTAATTGTATCAAATGGGAAATCTGAGATCTTGCATAAAAAGTTCTGGGATGGTAACTAGCACATACTGTACTAGGCACGCAGATCATAAAAGAAATGTTACGAACAAGGATAGGTGCTCAGGCCCATCATGCAGATTTGCTTGTTTGTATTCAAATACAAATGTTCCAATTCAAAGAGCTTTACTGGAATTACCAATGAATTACAGTGTTTCCAAATATGAAACAGTTAACAGACTTTACAAATATCACATATACAAGTATCACATAAAACATTATCTGACAGATTCCATACCAGCCATTCGGTATATTTCTCATTCTCTCTTTCTATTATGTCCCACAAATCACAAGAGTTGTTATTATGTGGCTAGAGTTAATTCCCAAGATAGGTTTCCTTTTTTATCAAATTCAATAAGTTTTATTGGCATGGCCAAGGAACGTCAGTTGCCAAAGCAGTAATAATTATAATACATTTACATAAATAACACATTTGAGAAGTTTCTCTGACTCTCAGGCGGTGACAGGGGATCACATACTGGGCTGATGCTCTATTTAGTTTCTTTCCCCCCTGCCAGTAGGATGTGAAACCTGTTCTGATTCTGATTCTGACAGGCATGGAAATTGTGGGATGAGATTTCTTTAAGGAAAACTTAAAGAAGAGTTTATTTTTTGGCAGTGCTGCATTAAGTACATCTCTGTCTCTCCTTCCTGTTGGCAATGGGAGTGTGTAGCCTGTCCTCTCTGAGAAATTAGATCCACCAGTGTTGCCAGTTTCTATGGTCAAACTATGTTCTCCAAGCCTGTTCTTTGTCAAGTGTGAGTTTGTCTGAGATGTCTTTTACCCTGGTCAGGTAATCAGCTAACATGTATTGTATGGTCAGCAGGGAGTTGTGGTGGTAGGAATTCAGGCCACTGCATTTTAGGAGTAACCAATATTTTATTGCTCTTTTCTGTACATTAATTCACAGTGGGTATTGGACTATTTTGGCCCTTCTTGTATTGTTTGGTGTTACGCTTTACATATGGAGACTGTTTTAACACAATTCTATGTGACGGGTTTTTAAGTGGTATGTAATACTGGTCTTTGATTGGACCCCACCCTTCACTGGCATATAGGGCAAAGGGGCTAATTACTTCCAAGTAGCCATAATTCAAAATGAAAAACTTTATATGGAGGGAGTGATATCTGAAGAGCAACCACATACAGTCCAGGGAATGTTCCACACTGACAGGCTGAATGAACTGAACTTTTTATAGTCTTGATCTTTATAGATCTTCTATAAGCATTAAAAAGTATTGAATTATTGACCAACTGAACGGAGAGGATTTCTCCAGAATAAATAGTAAAACACGAACCACAGGTACAAGAGTGGCTGCATGGAACTGCATTTAAAACCAAGAACAGAAGGCAATTCTTCACCCAAAAGTTTGGAACAAGCTCCCCAGCCATGGTGTTGAAGACATTACCCTGGTTTCTGTCAAGAAATGGTTGGGTAAGATCTTTGGATCAATTAACCACTATTGTAACTACCAAATGGGCTAAATGGCCTCCTCTTGTCTGTAGCCGTACTTTAGAAAAAAAAAAGTTTTACCTTTTTCATGAAGTTTTAATCCCAAGATTATTGCCAGCAATATAATCAGCAAACATAGCACCAGCACCTGTGAGGGGAAGAAAAATACAAAATACATAAGACTCACACTTCAGCCTACTGTATACTGCTTTGTTTCTAGAAAGATGTCATACCTGTAAATTGTGTCAAACAACTTTTAACATTTCCCTGACTTTATATACACTTCAGCAGAAAAGGTCTGTATACACTGGACATGGACATCAACAAAACAAAAATTAAACTCACATTGGTCCTAACCAGTTGCAGTGTTTTAAGTAATCATGTTTTCTACTGTTTTAATTTCAGCAAACCCCTCCCATGGTCTTATTAGTTACATTTTTTTTACCCACTTTTTACATTTTATTATTTTGGGGGGGTTTACATGATAAGTACTTCATTGTAAAATAAATAAATGAAACTCTGTACAAATTGTAATTCAAATAAGACATTTTGGTACTTAAGCCAAATTTCAATATGTCTGGTTTATCTTAGTCACTGATATTCTGCGAATTTCTGCAGCTACAGGGAATGCCTTGGCTGATATCCATGACAGTTCAGAACAGTTCTCTGAAGTAAACATGGGTGTATAACAGTGGGATCCAGTTCAAAGTACATCCCAAGTGCTCTCTGAAATGTAACACTGATTATTAGTCTTATAAGTGAGGTTTTAATACCAGGTTCTGTTCTCACTGTACACATCACAGACACCACTTCCTTCTATGGTGCTAACCAAGGTGTCACTTGGTTGGATACACCAAAGATATACTTGAGTGGCTAAGTAACAAAAAGGTAATTGTCCTTCAGTGGCCCAATTAGAGCCCAACCTAAATACATTCGAAAATTTGTGGCATGGTTTTAAGAAGCTGTCCTTCAATGCTTCCCGAAGAAGTTGGCAGATCTTCTACATTTTTGTCAAGCATAATGGTCAAATATTGCCAAATCTAGGTGTGTAAAGTTAGTAGAGACCTATCCCAACACACAGCTGTAATTGTAGCCAGATGTACTACCACCTTAATTCAGAAGGTGAAGACAGTAATTATGATATTTCTTTTTTGAATGTATAAAATAGAACTTTTTTTCCAACAAACATATTTTTCCCATAAGAGTGTGGAGTATGGTGTGTTGGTAAAAGAAAAAAAAAACAGTTTACTTGCATTTTAAATCATCTTACATTTGTAAGAAAAGTTGGAGGAAGTGGCAGACTCAGAAACAGCAGCAACATAAAGCAGAACAGCAGAAACATAAAGACAATGTGGGAAAGCAATAAAATGCAAACAGACTGCTTGAGTATAAAATTGTGTGAAATGTATTTGGGAATATTTAAGAAATAGAGGGACAAAATTTCAGACTTGTCTTTTAGTTGTAGTTCAATTTTAGTTCATACTGTCTCTTTGGAATCCTTCAACCCACTTAAGTAAAAAGCAGCTTTTCACAGAACACAGCAAAACTGTTAAAATGGTAAAGCATGTTGAAACTACTGGTACAGTATGTGGAGATTGCATCAATAAGTACAACATTTAAGTTCTAAAACCTGAGTAGTTACTTTTACTCAGGTCCTGAGTTTATGATTCATATTATCTGTTAGCCTTCAATTAAAGGCAAGACTATATCTGTCATTTTCTTCCGGTGGTCCACAGTGCCACTAGGCATTCAAGTGCCAAGTAAAAAGAAAACAGTGCACATCCCTGAGAATTTTGCTAGCCCAAATGTTTAATATTGTATGCTTTGCACTTAGTTTTTGTCTAAGAAAAGTGGGTTACAGTAATATCTAGCTGTCTCCCCTCAGAAATCTGACACATCAAGTTCTTGTTAGTTTATTTCTTAAACACAGATAGCATTTTATTTTTTTATTATCTGAAACCATAACCCAGATAGTACAGAGCTTGTATTACATGCTTCCTTTTCAAAATGGAGCCTGATCTCAAAAACAAAATGCAAATTGTGATTATCTCAGTACAGTTTCTTAAACTTAATAATTTTCATGTTTGCTAACAGGTGTTTCAAATGCGTTCACTTAATCACTTATAAGAATACGTTTTGTAGCTTGATACTTTGTTACTGTTCTTTTCCAATTAAAATTTAAACTATGCCTAATATACTGTAGTTACAGTTTATCCCTTGAAGTTGTAATTAAAGCTTCAGGCAGTGGGGATTCGTAAGAAAGCTCTTAATCCATCAGTTAAGTTCTATATATTATATTATGTGCCAAACAAGTAGACTCTTCCTCATAACAGACATGACTCACAAATTGCTTCAGGACTGTTTCACAGCAGAACCTCTTTCTCCACTTTCCTTTGATTCTAGAGAACACATTATGTTTAAGAGAACAGAAATAAGATGAATCACAGTGGAATTTGAAACTGAGTCACTATGGATTTTTCTTTCAGAGGTAAATATTTTAAAAGATTTTCATGTTTTCCTACTTGGTTGATCCACCATTTAATTTGTGTTTCTCAAATCCTTTCAAAATCTTTAAAGTATAGACCATATCCTAAATAACAATAAAAGAAACTTAAACTTCTTTTTTAAAAAAAACCTCCATTAATGCATCTTAAAAGTAATCACAAACATAATTATTGTTACCTTTGCACCAACATAAGGTTTACTATGAAGGTTTAGCTTCACCATAGTCATTTCCAATAAAATAATGGAAACAATGCACTGAACCACAGAAAAATACATTTTGAGGTACAGTATGTAAAAAGACATAATCATTATCTTAAGAGCAACAATATGCTTAATCCTTAATTGATCTATTCATTTTTAATCCAAATTAAAAATATTTTATTAGAGAATGTGTTTGTGTGTGGGTTAAAGATTGCAGGAATTGTTTCTGAATTAGCAACAGGTGTGCAACAAAAACAACAGCACATTTTGAGGAAAACAAATTCCCAGAAGCTAAATAGCGGCAAAACAGAAATTTTACTAGCGGGTAGCAAATCTGAGCTGGATAAACTTAAGGGTTTCACAGTAACAGTCCCCATTCACACGTCAGCCTTAGTCACGAATCTCGGAGTCACACCTGATCCTCTTCTGTCTTTCGAGCCACTCGTGAATAATTTGATTAAGGCATATTTCATTCACCTTAGAAATATTTCCCACATTAGGCAACTTTTATCAATGTCTGATGCTGAGTGCCTGATTAATGCATTTATAAAATCAAGGCTTGATTTCTCCAACTCTTTATTCTACGGGCTCCCTAACTCTCTTCTCAACAAATTGCAATATGTAGTTCAAACCACTACAGCCATGGTGCTGGATGTAATCAATGCTCAGTTCCAGTACATCCTCGTTGTTGTACAGGGTAGTCTCACCGCCCAACAACATGCAGACAACTTCTTGCAACAAGTCCATTTTCCACTTTCAGTTAGATCAATTGTCTCTCAGTATACGGTATATCTTTAACTGTCTGACACTGCTCATTTTCCAACACAACACTGCTTGTCTACTTCTGAGTGTTGCATTAGCCCATAATATTTCCCCAATGTCAACACAAGTTAACACATGTTGAACTGTAATTGGGATACTGTGTTCAACAGCATTGTGCTTGAAAGCAAATCAAGGGCATGAGGTAGTCACAGCTTTAACTAGTAATGAGTGACTCCTATTTATTTTCATGAGATCTACTGTATAATCCCTCCCTCCACCCTTTTTCTAACCACTTTACCCAATTTAGGGTCACAGGGCAGCTGGAGCTCAGCAAACAACAGGCACACACAGACATAAACATGCACACACTCACACTAGGGCCAGTTTTTCCAAAAATCAGTTAGCCTACCAGAATTTTTTCAGACTGATGGAGGAAACTGCAGCACTGGAAGGAAACCCATGCGCTAATGAGAAAAACATACGCTCATAATAATAATCATTCCTTACACTTATATAGTTCTTTTCTGTACACTCCACTTAATGTGCTTTACAGGTAATGGAGACTCCCCTCCAACAACACTAATGTGCAGCCCCCCCCCTGGATGATGTGATGTCAGCTATAGTGCGCACAGTACTCTCACCACACACAAGCTATCAGTGGGGAGGAGAACAGAGTGCTGAAGCCAATTTCTAGATGGGGATAAATAAGAGGCCATATTTGGTAAAGGCCAATGGCAAATTTGACCAGGACACCAGGTTAACACCCCTGCTTTTTTCAAGAAACACCCTTGGATTTTTAAACACCACAGAGAGTCAGGACCTCAGTTTTATGTCTCACCCAAAGGACAGCACCTTTTTTTTAGTAAAGTGTCCCTGTCACTATACTGGGGCATTAGGACCCACACAGACCACAGGGTGAGCACCCTCTACTGGTCCCTAAGAGGTCCCACTAACAACTCTTCCAGCAGCAATATTAGCTTTTCCAGGAGGTCTCCCATCCAGGTACTGACCAGGCTCACACCTGCTTAGCTTCAGTGGATTGTTAGCTATGAGTTTGAGGAATGATATACTCCATGAATTGAACCCACAGTTCCAGCGCTGCAAGGCAGCAATGCTAATCACTATGCCATCAGGCTGTCTGAGATGTTTTATATCACTTCCAACTTATAATGAGTCTATATTGTGAATGTTTCCTCTGGTTATTACATTGATTAACTGAATCAAGCACTATAATTTGATGTAGAAAAACATTTCTAAAGGTCATCACTCCATAAGAAAAAGTACGGTTTAGGATTGAAAACAACTCTTTGTCAGACAAAAGTTTTACAGAAAACATTCCAACTTGAATCACTAAAGACAGAGAAAGACAAAAAAACCAAACTATCTACATACTATGGAATGCTTACCTACAGTAGAACCACAAAAGAACAGTGAATTAAAAACCACAAACATAAAATCAGCTTGGGTAATGATTCAGTCAGTTTTGAAGTTTAATAACCATTGAGAAAAAAGTCATCTTTCAAAATGATTAGGCAAGCATTCAGAAAATGTTACTGTTATCTACTTCAGTCAGTTAAATCTAGTTTGTGTTCAGTTATCACAAGTCCCTGTTGTGGAGTGATGGGGATAGAGGTGAACCCTGGACATTTTCTCCCATCTCATGATTTTTCTTTCAGAAGCAAAATATTTAAATAAGATTTTCATATTTTTCCACTTGGCTGATCAACTGTTAAATTTAATTTAAATATGCTTTTGGCCTCACAACGACATCCCTAGTTACTTTACTCCTTGCTCAGCTGCTCAGGAGTCCACGGAGGTACTGCAGAGGATTCATAGAAACATTTTTTTGCAAGTTAAATTTTTTCTGGAAGGAAAACTATTAACTATATATGATACATTTTCTGAAGTGTTACTTAAAACAAATGCTTTATTTTATAACTCCGAGTCCAAACATGCTAACTCTTACTTAACTACTCTTTAAGCCCTAATCTCCATCTCTGTATTGACAAATCAACTTATGGCATCATTTGGCACCCAACTAATAGCGATTGGTCACATTCACTACATTGTCACATGTGAATATACCATGCGGCAAAAAGAAAGACAACCATTAAGGGGATAATGGATTGCTTCTTAATCGGGAACCCTGTTTGGCCCTTTACCTCATCTGGGACTGGTGAAACAAAAGAAACTGCAGATGTCCCTGCAGCCCAAGGGAAACAGAAAAAAGAAAAATCAAAGAAATATTCAGAGGAGCTTGTTCATTTGTTTGGGATCTCTGTCAAATGAATTTATGAAACCATCAAAGGTGCAGTGACACTTAGAAACAAAATACAGCCAGGCAGGAACATCACTGGAATATTTCCAGGAATGTCTGAAAACTTTCAAAGGACAATACACATTGATGAGAAAATTATTAAAGGTTAGCCAGAATGCTCTCAAAGCTTCCTATCAAGTGGTATTGCACATTGTTCAATGTTAAGCAGCATATTCCACTGCGGAAAGACTGAAATTGCCAGTGGACAGTGACAATGACTGGGGAAGAGCTTGGGAAAAAAATGAAGTCTGTGCAATTTGTCAGACTCGACAATTGCTTGCAGAGTTGATGGAATGGTGTCTTATTCGAATTCAATTAATCCAAACACTCAGATTAGCCAAAACATTTGCAGTACAGTTAGATGAGTCAACTGATATGGCTTAAGATTCACAACTACTTGCTTCTGTGCATTTTGCTGAACTCAATGAAATTTGTGAAGAATATTTGTGTTGTAAATAGCTAACTGAACGCACAACAAGCTCTGAAATTTTTTAAGTAATTGACTTAAGTAATTGACAGATTTTTTAGGGAAAATGATACACCCTGGGCAAAATGAATCCCAATGTGTACTGATGGTACAAGAGTTATGAGTGACCTAAAAAGTATCTTGCCTCTCTGTGTGAAGCTATGATAACAGAGCATGCTGAGCTCCTTTTCCATTCTGAGGTCAGATGGCTCCTTCTGGAGCCATGTTAACATGGGTGGTCGAATTATGCTCCGCTATTCACAAGCTTCTGATAGCCCAAAGTCATGCAGAATTGGCTGCTAAATTCATCGACAGCATCTGGATCACTAAATTTGCATGTTTAACAGATGGTTTCACAGATTTGAACAGACTAAACACAGTTATGCAGGGCCACAATATACACGCCATTCAGCTGTATGACAAAATGGACAGCTTTCAAAAAAGGATTAAGTGGTAGAGAGCGTGAGTTTTGGAGAAGATGGCTGATAGTGTGGCACTCACAGTCGAGGTAACAAGCACCATACTTAGACACTTACAGGCACTTGAACTTCAATTTCACAAGTACTTTTCAGAGCCCGAGTACTGATGATAGGACAAAACATTGACACGATTTCCATTTAAGGATAATGCATCAGAAGACTCAAACTTGACAGCCCTTGAGGAGGACCAACTGATTGAACTGTCCACAGACAGAATATACAGGAACATTTTTTAAACTCAACACCTCTCATCTAGTGCTGGATTTGTTGCCAGAAGAATTTCCCCCGGCTGAGGATGAAGACAATGAGGAGCCTTTTGCTTTTTGTGACAATATATGTGTGAAAATCTATTTTTTGCCTTGGGTTACTTGAAAAACAAATCCAGTTCAAGACTCCAGCCAGAGATTGATCTGTGGCTCTGTCTTTCATTGTCCATCTCCAACAGAAAAGCTGTGTGCCAATAGCCAGGGCCAGTCATCTCACTGAGGTACTGCATGTGTGATGATTACAATGAGTTTTGTAATCTTTCAAGTTTGTTTTAATCACCTGCTTAAATATCAAAATCATTAGGTATTCACATCAATAAAAAAAAATATATTGTGCAAAAATGTAAAATAAAAGAGGTTAAAAATGAATGGGGTCCACTGTCTGTCCTTCTATCCAGGTAGGGGTCCTTATGGAAAGGTTGAAGACCTCTTCTTTGGAGATTCTGCCTTAATGGTAGACTTACTCTGTAAGGGCTATTAGAGAGGCTGATGTGCTTATTCTACAATAATAATGGAATAAACCACCATTATTTCACAGAGACACAGAGACAACTTGAATAATAGTGTGGCTCATTAAGGAAATTTTTGTGCTCCTAAATTAGTTTTCCATTTTAAAAGACGTGATTACAATCAATTTAGCAGCTTTGTAGGGAATGGAGGGCAGCACAGTGGCACAGTGTCTAGGGGCCCCGAGTTCAGTTCCAGACCTGGGCTGTTATCTGTGTCGAGTTGTACATTATTTTCTCCATATATTCTTGTGGGTTTCCTCTGGGTTTCCTCCCACAATCGAAAGACATACTGGTAGGTAATTTGCTTCTGGGAAACTTGTCTCTGGTGTGAGTGTGTGTGTCAGTGTTTGTATCAGTGTGTGCTGTAATAGACTGTTGTCCTGTGCAGGGTGTATCTTGCCTTGCGCCCATTGGTTGCAGGGATAGGCTTCGGCTCCCCCGCGACCCTGAATTGGATGACATGGTTAGAAAATAGATAGATGGATGTTTTGAATGATCATGAAAATGTTTTATGTTATCTTGATACATGAAGGGCTGAAATAATCCCAACATTTTAAATGTTTTTATTTTGAAATGCTTTAAGCATAATATTTTCCATTGAAAGATACATAAAACAACTAGAGTGCCAGTGTTCTAGTCCATTTAAAATGGAAACAGAGGAATTTGTACCACC
Source organism: Atractosteus spatula (assembly GCF_055471065.1). Lineage (NCBI taxonomy): Eukaryota > Metazoa > Chordata > Actinopteri > Semionotiformes > Lepisosteidae > Atractosteus > Atractosteus spatula. Next base: position 35,323,906 of record NC_142707.1, read on the forward strand.
TGATACAGTAAATGAAAGACATAGCTGGCTTTATCTTGTTTTGTTTTTTAAAAATGTGACTACACCTTCCACTTCAACATTTTAACATGTCTTAAAGTAAACCACACATCTTGATGTGAATACAGAGTGTAAGCTGTATAAGAAGTAGGCCAATCCACATAAAAGCTGCTTGAAGCTTTTGTAAAGGTTTTTGTAAATAGGACACAACACATACTCATTTCATTCGCATTAATCAAACTTTATTAGAACTTTACTGTATGCCTGTTATCAGAAGGCCCTTCTCAATACAATCGACAATCTAGATACTTTTATTTGTCAAGCTGATACATAAGGAATTTGTGCTGATGTTGCAATGAACCATTCAGTTTAGTACTATACTGTTATACAATTATTTCATTACACAACAGTTAAAAACATAACAACAGTGCACACACACATACTATAGATATCCATCCATTTCCTAACTACTTAATCCAATTCAGGGTTGTGGGGGAGCCTGAGCTTATCCTAGCAAGCAACAGGTGTAAGGCAAGATACAGTACACCCTGATCAGGATACCAGTTCATCTCAGGCTACGTACAAACACAAACACGCACACACTCACACCAGGGCCAGATTTCCCAGAAGCTAGTTTGCCTACCAGTACTGTACGTCTTTGAATTGTGGGAGTGAACTGCAGAACCCAGCAAAAACCATGTGAACATGAAGAGAACATTCAAAATCCATCCCGATAACACCCCACTTCTCGAATTGAACCCAACACTGTGAGGATGCAATGCTAACCATTGTGCCAACATGCCACCCACACCATTGAACAGTGTTTCTCAGTGCTGGTCCAGGAGTGCCCGTGCTGGTATTTGCAGACCTGATTGCACAAAAAAAGCCTAAGCAATTAAGCAGATCAAGTGCTAGTTTATTAGTTTATTAAGTACTGCAAATAAAATTGGTGACTAAAGGCCTTGTTAGGACAAAAAACAGCAGACACAGGGATTGTAAACCACAACCACAGAAGCTGTTATGAAATAGATTTTTGCAATGGTAGATGCTGTGATAAGAGTTGGCACCGTTAGAATCATTATCAACCCTGCCCACCTAAACAAAGAACTGTTGAATCACTATCATCCCATACGGAGAGCCAAGCAAGTGAATACAGAGGTATTCTGCATCTTTGATGCAAAAATGAATTCTGGCAAATAATTCCATATGAAATCAAAACTGGCAAGTGTGATAGTGTCCTACAATTGCTTCATGACATTTCAACGTATGTAGTGTCTTCACAAGAACAACTGTTTTGTCAGGTTGCTCTGAGAAATCATTGTTCACGACACTCTTGTCCAGGAAACATTGATACAAGGGCACAGCAAGCACTTGTATACAGTGTACAATAGGATCAGAGCTGTCAGCTTAAAGCTGAGGCTTCACATCTGTTGACCAATATAGTTCACACAAGACCAGAGCAATCAAAATAAGTCCACATTTTAGGACAGTGTTTTCTTGGAAAAATGAACTGTCAGTATCCATACTGTGCTACAGAAATATCGCCTGATTTAACTGCCCGCAGACAGCATATACAGGAACATTCCTCCAATATACAGTACACAATGGAGCAGAGAAGACTGACAAACCAATGCTATCAACAAGCTTAAAATGCTACTCAAGTCCATCATGGGTTGATGTTCAGAAATATGTAGTAATGCTCAGCAAACATGTCCTGCATGGCCTTGGAATTGTTTGTGTTCTGGATTGTAAATCAGTAGCTTTTGCATTAGAAGCTCAGAGAGATACTGAGATTTGATAGATTCACATTGGGAAAAACTCCCTGTGCCTGTTTTTGCATGTCAGACGTTCCATAACTTCACATGTGGCCAGACAGTAACTGTTGAAACAGACCACCCGTCACTTATCAAAGACCTTAAAAATCCCTTCACATGGCCTTTGCTTATTTGCAGAGGATGATGCTTAAGCTCCAAAGTTATCTTGATGCATCCCACAAACATAAAGCCCCCATGTGTATTATATATGTATCTTAAGCAGCATGAGGATGTGGTTTATCCAGCTGGAATGTTGTCACTTTCAGGATAAACCCATAGAACCCATAGAAAGTACAGCAAATATGATACTAGGACTTGAGCAATCTAGTGCCATGCCATCATGTTGCTGTCAATCACTACTCCTGGAGTTCTGCCAGTCCATGCACTGTTTTATACGTCTGTGCCACATTCACTGATGTCAGTCAATAGTGTTCTACACAAAACTTTGATTCATCAAGAAAGAGGACCTGGTTTCACTGTTGGCAAGGCCATCTGTGGTGTTGTTCCAGCATACGAATGGCAGAAAGGCATTGTTCTCTTGATAAACTGGGCAAAATGGCACCTGTGTTTCTCTTTCTTACTTTTTCCAAGGCTCAACGGTCAAAAGGTTAAATACTCTCTCCTGTGTCAAGTCATCCCACTCACTAATAAGGTGGTGTAGTTATTCTGCAACAACCTATGTCATCTGAATGTTTCACAGTCAATAAAGAAAGATCAATTATTCGAAACAACACCAAAAAGAGATAATCAATATCCAAAAAATTGAATACTTTATTTTTTTTAAATATGTATACACTTATAAGTTCATTGTAATATTCAGTATACAAATTTCCTTTCAACCAACTACTATACAATATAATAACTACATATTGCAATTCCGATTAAATTAAACAAAAATGATGCACATTATACTGCACTGGAACTCCATCTCTCTCTCATCCTAGCGTTAATCCCGCATCAGCAGGGTCCGCTTGTCGGCACGCCCGTCTCCATTTGGTGGTTTGAACCAAATCTTTGAGCTGACGTTGCCATTAAATGCGACAGAGAATACTCCAACCGGCACATTGCTCCGCCTGCCGTCAAAGGGGGGGTGGGGGAGGAGTGCACTGGAACTCCATATTAGTGTATAAATCACATTTACAGAATATATATAGTGTATAGTGAAAAATACTTGAACAATTTCTCCACAAAACACATTAGGATGAACAGAGGAAACCTGGTACACATGAAGAAAGTTGTGTTGTCTGTCAGAAGTGTTAATACCACTTGCTATATTCAAAACATGGCCCCAGTATACCAACCAAATTGAAGTTGTTCATAATTTTGTAGATAATTGCAATGTACAGGATCTTGTTGGAACAGTATGTCATATTCATGAAGCTTCTTGTGGTCCCAGAGCTTACATGGATCTACAGCGAATGTGGAAATGAATCAGTTTGGTCACACGTTTTTTTTTTATTATGGCTCATTTATGCGATGAAGTTTCTCACAATTTTCCACCATTTGCTTCTTTGAAACTAATGGAACCATATACTGTACCTGAATCTCAGTATATACTGCAATGTTTCCTCGTGACCAAGATTTGAACTTTTTTTGAAAAGGCAGATTAGTTACTTGGTTTGGCTGCTACTTATGTTGGATCTGTTGAAATATTCTTGGTGTGCACTTGGTTGATTCAAGCACAATTTGGTAGACCAGGTCACATACATGTCCAGTTTATACTGAAACACATTAAACATACTGTATATAAAACCTCATGTGCACTTTAAAAAGTCCTATTTATGATCTATGACCTCTCTTAATTAAAAGTGTTAAAGGTCATACAGACATTTTCTACAATGCTACAGATAGGGTCATGGATATTATGGAACACATACTGTACTTATATGAAACCATAATTACTCTATCAAAAATGGCATTGTGATCTTTGATCTCTCTTTATGGTAAAATGCAAAACTCTTATGCCAAAAAAATTGATATGTTGGCTTGGTCACTGATGATCGCTATTTGCAGCTACATTTTATGTTTGGGTTTTCTAAGCAGTGAATATACTGTAAAAAGCTTAATTTAATTTCTATAGAATCATGTCAGTGAGATCTGTCTGAAAAGAAAAACAAGCCCAGTTGTTTACAAGTTTTAATAAGAGAAGTTTTTTTTCTCTGATAATAAAGTACAGAAAATAATTTTGTAACCGAATAAAGTGAAAAAATGCAACAGAGTACAGTAAGGTGTTGACATAGTATACTACTGTAGTTTCATTGGCTAAAGGAAATTGCCACACCCACATAAGGACAATAAAAGTCTAGGCAGTCACTGCATTACGGTGAAAGCTTTTAAAAAAAGGCAATATCACATAACAAACAAGAAGAAATGTGTTGTGAAGAACCGTAGTGTGAGCAAGTGAAGACTTCGTTTCCCAGGGGACTATATCACCGTAACAGACTCAAATACAGAGTGAGCCTCACTGCAAAGCTCCCTCCCCAGGAGATGTTAAATATCACATACGTAACAACAGAAGACATCTTGGTAATTAATCAGAACCTTTCCAACCTGCACGTACTGTATCTATGGCAGTGTTCTTTGCAAATCGTCAGATATACATTAGAATACGAGAATGAAACTTTTTCCTAAGATCTAGAAGTCATACACCACATTCCTTTTAAAGTCCTCATGCATGTGTGGCATTTCCTAACTACAATTATTCAATGCACTGTATTATCATATGATTGTTGGTCCATTTCATTTTAGACACGGTGGGATTATCTCACTTGTTATTTGAATATTTATATTCAGACCTGTGACCGTACTTACTGTAAAAAAATGCACATTACTGCTTTAATTTGACCATTTTATGAAGACAGACATACAATACAGTATACAGTATGTTAGACTCCTAGGTGATAAACCATTTCCTAAAAGCATTTTTCCAAATGCATTCATCTATACAGATGTACAATTTATTTAGTGTTATTTAGTGGTTGGCAGTTGTAAAAAAATATAGGAAGACATTTTCCTGTAAACCCAGATGCCCAAGGAAATCCAGGACAGACACTGGTAATAAACAGCAGCCCATGCCAATGACTTTTAAAAGGAAAATGAGGAACAGCTCGTGCAAGCAACAGGCTCTTAAGACGTTAAATACCATTTATCTGATAACGACGAGTACGTTCAACTAAGGCAGTCTTAAGTGTATTTTAGTTTAGTTTTCATGCAAAATGCTTTTGTTTAAAATGGTTATAGTAACATTGTTGCATATGACTGTAACTGTTAGATATCCTGTTACTGTAGTATGTATCGCGAACGTGTAAAATTTCAACTTTCAAGTCATTGTGTACATTGGCGTAGTAATAATTACTTACATATCAATCAAAAGATTAATGATAAACCGCAAACATGAGCGTTATATCGCCATCTATTTACATAGATCGATATAATTATTTTCTTCGACGACACTACTCCTGTGTAAACACTGTTCCAGTGTGCTACAGTGCTAAACCTAAAAATAGAACATGTAAAACGTATAGTATTTCTCCTAGCAGTCGATCTCTATAAGAATCATAGTCCTTCGTGAGCTGTTAAAATGTATGAGCTCTGTACACTACTCACCCCTGCGAGTATTTTCCATTTCTTTGTCCTTTTCCTCCTGCTGGCACTTTTGGTATGTTCTTCCTGATCACTGGCTCCCACTGGTTCCAGCATAAGACTAGTAGCAGCTGCCGGCTCTTCTGTGTGTCCGTATTGTTTCGTTTCCACTCCCTTGCTGTGACTTTCCATATCTGCTTGCTTGTTTTTTGCCTTGCCTTTTCAGAAAAATCCGAACATCAACATGGATTGCTTCACTCTTTATAGCAGGGCGCGTAGAACCGCCTTCTCTTCCTCTTGACGTCTAAGCTTTTAGTTTCTAACCGTTCACACATGAAGTAAATACGCCTCACAGTACAAGGGATACTTGTGAGAAACCTACTGTATGTGAACTGTGCATAACAGTTTATAGAATAATGTGTAGTTAATAAAATGGCATAAACCCTGTGCTAAACTGAAAATATAAACACTGATATATTAATCAAATTAGCTGGATGAACTGCACTATACAGAAATTAAAGTTGGCAAAACGTTTTTGTGATGTGTAGAAGATTTACTGTACAATCTTAAACAATATGTCATGTGTTATAGGGCGTTTGGACAAAATCTCTTCTTAAAAAAAGGAAAGAAACTTGTTACATTTAAATTATGCAGTAACAGTGAGAGTTACCCATTTTTAAGCAAAGGAAAACAGAAAGTGGTGCCATGGCGGCAAGGTAGTTAGCGCTGCAGCGCCACATCTCTTGTGTTAGATTTTGGACTGGGATCCTACTGTTTGGTGTTTGCATGTTATCCCATTGTCAAGGGTTTTCCCTGGTGCTCCAGCTGTCTGATACTTTCCAAAGATGTGCACATGGGTGTGCCCTGTGGTGGACAGGCATCCCACTCAGGGTGAAGTCTTTCCTTGCACACTATACTTCTACAATAAGCTCTGGGTTGCCGTGCCCTTACCATGAATAAGCAGTTTACTAAAAACTAAATGGGTGGAAAATAAGTACTGTAATACTGTATCTAGAGTACACTGTGCCATTTTTGGCAAATATATTATTACATTTGACAGAATACGTAGATACACAAACTGTATACTATTACAAAACATCTATGCCTAAAATACTACCTTGTGATTTTTTTCCTCCAGAAGATACCTTTTAAGGCTTCATGTACACCTTACGTGAAGAGCCCTGCCTTTTACAATCATGCACACAGTCATGAATGAAAGTGGTGTTTATACCAAGGACAAGAAAGCACTCAGAGAAAATTTGATCATTCCACTTATTTCCGAAGTGTGCAAACACATGTAATTTAAAAAGTGCAGAAAGAAATTTCTACAGAAACCCCAAAATGCTAGATGATTTACTCAATAACAGTATTTATTTAAGTGGACAGACTTTGCCTAATACACTTTAATTATATAAATAAGGATGGAATTTATAAACAGCTATTCATATCCAAAGAGAAAATGTGAGCCTTATAGTATGGCATTGTGCTTTATGAAACATGTTGAGGGCTTCAGGTTCCAATTTAGAAAGTCATTCAAACCAGATGAAGCTATTTTCCCTTCAAGGCCAGGTTCCATTATCACGAATCACTGACTAATTAAAAAACAAAACCAAATGTTTCTTTTCATCTTAGCAGATAGCATGCACTATGTGAAGGAAAGCTCTTCAATTTTATGCAATCCACAACAAACCAAGGAAAGCAACATTTTCTCAAGCCCCGTGTTTTGTCAATCTGTTTATGTCTGACTTTGAAAACATTAATTTCAGATGTATACTTTTTTCATTGCAGGTTATTTCTGCATCTTTCCCTTTGCCTTCATTCAGTGTCTAGACTTGGCGGAAAGATGCTATAAGTATAGTACTCCTATTGATGTTGAGAGTTTACCAGTTCTATTTTTGCATTGCTACTAAAATAACACCAAGGTTTTGCTTCCTCTACAGTATATGGATTAAATAAGTGGATAAAGGTGTGTTATTAGACATGTATTGTGGTTCTTCATTTCATTTGTCTTTTGATTTAAACCCCTGTGTTATCTGACTACATCCAGTGTACTCAACACATTGTGACAAACACACAATTAGAATCTTATTACAATATGATGGGAGGTTCTCTTTGTATTTAATCTGTTTTTTTAAAGAGCAATACTTAAAAATTAACTAATTAAAGTATAATTATGTATGTGTGTAATCATTAAAAATATACAGTCCTTCAGATAGGGTGTTAAACTAATCTAATGTCATAACTAATTTATCTAATTAATCTAACTAATTTAATATTAAAGATCATTATAAGAGTGGGGTTATAATTATTGGCTGAATTCCATTCTGGACTTGGACTTGCCATATCTGGCGTGCTTAAGCTTTCCCCTTATTTCAATGGAGGAAGCAATTTCTCATTTCTCCACCTGACCTGCAGCGAAGTGGGGTTGCTGGTGCACAATGCCTACCATTACCATTCCATATACCAGAACAGTATGTCTAAAGAGTTCCATGTGATAGAAACAATGAGACGATTTGTATTTTCCTGACTAAAGTTTTTCTGATTTTTAAGGTTTATTTTGAAGGCTTGCTGAGTCTCCTAGTATTTTATATCTTAACACTAACCACATTTTGTTAGCATTTACACTGTGCTATTTGTTTTCTCAGCTTGTAATGAAAGTTAACTACTCCTTGAAATCACTCTAAGTGCTTCATTTACTTACTTGTAGTAATATTCTTGTATGGTGCAACAGTGAAATCTCACAATGTAAAATTTACGATAAGATAAGATCGCTTTATTGGCCATAAACAATTTCTTGTACTAGGAACTTTTCTTTTCACATACCCCAATTTTCTCTCCATGAGACACTCAGACAGGGAGAGAAGCTTGGGGTCAGAGCGCAGTGTCAGCCATTTATACAGCACCCATGGAGCAGTTGGGGTTAAGGGCCTTGCTCAGGGGCCCAAATGGAGTAGGATTTCTCTGCCAGCTCAGGATACAAACCGGCAACCTTCCAGCCACAGGCACAGATCCTTAGCCACAGAGCCATCACACCTTGATATGTTCAAATTGTAGTTACAATGACAAGGATGATGAGGATAACAATGATACACCTTATGTAATCAACACATTGTCATATTTCCAGTACAGTATTAAGGTGCTTAGTGCACAGAAGCGCAATGTTTAATTTGAACATTAGGCATAAATGGATATAGACTTATGTTTTCCTTAGGAACAAGTAAAGGTTTATTCCATGCTGAAAATAGAAGAATTGTTATGTTTTTTTATGCTACAGGGAACCCAGTTTGTGCTTTTACAGCCTACATCCAGTTCAAACTAAAAATAATTAATTTATTTTTCCCTGGCTAAGAAGACTGCTTTGTATGAGACACATAAGCATGTGATTGTGTCATGCTTTCCAGAAGCTGAGCCAGCAAAATAAATTAATGCAATGTGATGAGTTTCACAGCAAATCCATGGCATTTTCCAGCCACAGTTTCTCTGTTGTTGAAGAGTGGATTTTAAAAACAGCATAACAAAGCCATCACTCTGAGCACTGAGGCAGTGCCTGTACTGTACCTATAGTTTTCATCTTTATTTAATGGCACAGATGTCCATGGAGTAAGGAAAATATTCAGATCTGCTACAATGTTTGTGGCCAGTACTGTTATCCAACAATTTTAAAAAAATAGATGTAGTAGGTCATCTTTAGAATGGCTGTAATTACAACTGAGCTGCCAGTAAAGGCCATATTAACCCTCTAACAAACTTGTAAATAACAACAGTAGAGGTGAATTAGGTAATTATTAGTTAATTGGCAGTGGGTTAGCATTCCACATTTTCAAATGCCTTTAGTTTTGGTATTGAAAGGACATGTATGACATAAAAGGTGTTGCACGTTATTGAAAACTAACATTGTTGAATGAATTGCCCTGTAAATGTGTGAGTTTCTGTGTTTGCAGACCCTGGGGCCCACTTTGGCAAGGCTGGCTCTGCTACAGTGGACCTTCACCAGCAGTACTTCAAATAAAATATTACCCAGCAGGTGGACTTGCACTCTTGTCAAAGTCCATAGGTCAGTTTTAAACACAGCAAAACACTGACTTACACTTTGATATGCTTCAGTAGTTTTTCAAACAAAAGCAGAGACTGGCATGTGCATGTAATGGACCAGCATCAGTTTTGCAATCGTTCCTGAAACCCAAGTTGCTGAAGATAAGGACACGAAAGAAGCATTGTTGTGTTGTTTTAATAAATCACATGTTCATTTTGACTTACTGTACTGTAGGAAATTATTCAGAGAAAACAAGAAAAGAACCTGCTTCTACAGTACGTTTCACCAAACCCTCTAATTTTCACACAGATGTACCTTCTAAATATACAGCAGCACTTCCAAAGAGAAATAAAGATTATATACCACACCTCTTTGATGCTCTGTTTTCTATAGGGACAGAATATTCATTTATACTATAATCTTCTCTCATTTGTTTCCCTTTGTTCTTGTAATATTCAGTTCTAAAAAAAGAAGCAAAGCACAACAGGGATTTTAGATTTTCTGAAAATGATATACATTTTTGGAGACATTCCACAAAGAATTGTTAGAATTGTTTTAAATATGTTAGGGAAGCTATTAGAACACACAAGAAATGGAACGGAAAATCTTTATCTAAAAGGGCAATGAGAAGTGGTTGCATCTGGATGTGGTTTATGCCATTACCGTCTGTTTCCTCTTAGTGTAAAGTTCAAATAATGAAGTCAGTTATTTCAGGGACCTGATTCAATCATCTGATTCCAGAATATAAGGAAATGAAAGTTACTCTGCTTCGATGCTGCTTTTAGTCTGAAAGTGAAGGAAGAAACCAGTGGAAATGATGGAAGTAACCAGTATGTTTTTGAAAAAAGCAATTATGGAAAATAAAAGTAATAGTTATGGCAAAATGATATTTTAAAAGAATGTAGTATTGATTAGTATTTTACACTACTTTTGTATAATTAGATATGCAAATCACGGTTATATAACTGGTGGGTAATCATAGAAATAAATTGCAGATTTTAAAGTTGTTGTATACAGTATGAATAATGGGACACTATTAAAGGATGTCGTATAGTAAACATGTTATATACAGTACTTCCAGTACCAAAAAAAAAAAGATTTGTAAAAGAAAAAGAACAGATGAACTAGGAAACTACCCTGCTGTGTATGATTATATAAGATAAAGGAAAAGAAGACTAACAAGTTGATATTAGGTCTACTACTCTACATATTACAGTTGTTATTATTTATTATTTGTACAACCTTATCATGTACCCAACATCACTGAGAAGTATTTAATTGTAGCTGCAACTGTCTCCAATTTTCACAAAGTAATAACTACATTTAATTCCATTGTTGTTCAAGTAACTTGCAACTGTAACTATTCTTCAGAAATATAATTCCCAACAATTAACAACAAGCTGATAATTCAAATGAACAGACTTTGAAAACATACAAGTTTGGTTATGTTATTTGTATTAAAAGAAAAAGTTCTCCAAACGTTCCTTCATAAAAATAGTGTTATTGTAATGAAAAACCTACGAGGGATCACCTTTAGTAAAACTGAGACAACAGGAACCATGTAAAGATGAAAAAGAGCCCCATCTGGTGGAAAATGTCTAGAAAGTGCCAGGTTGGGAACCGTTTCTACTTCATGTTAAGTACAGTACATACTGTAGAGTTATTGAGATATGAAATATTGTTGGAAAATCCTAAATGATAGAAAAATTAACAAAATATTATATACTGAAAATCAAAAGAAAATGTTCAATTGCACTGATATTTTTATTGAACTCATTACACAGATAAATTAGTAAATCAGAGGTTAAATCTATATTTTGTTTAACATTAACACTATCAACACAACTCATGAAGAGACACGTTGGCAGACTGTACCAGATCACAGGGTACCCCTCATATACAGTATTTGGACAATCCACTATGTAGCAAACCTCAGTCATTTCACAATTCACGCAGGTTTAGCCACCACACTGAGGTCACTGTACTGTATATACTATACTCTATCTTATATAGTCTGTTACATACATTATGACAATCTATTTTTAGTATATAATCTGTTATTACTGTTACACTACACTATATCTGTTACACTACTCTCTATAGGATACAGTCTGTTAAAAAGCTACATTCTATAGTATCTATGCTGTTGTACACTACACTACAGTATACAGTCTGTTATATACCGATTAAACTATCTATAGTACAGTATATAGTCTGCTATACTATATACTGCACTTTATAGAATATAAACTGTTACATACTACACTCCATAATATATAGTCTATTATATACTGCACTGTATCTATAGTCTGTTATACATTGCACTCTTTGCCATGTTTTACATTTGTTTGTTAGTAGTTTGTATGCATCTCCTAGCTGATGCTGCACTTTCCCTGCTCTTCCCCTCCCGTTACGTGTCTGGATGTGCAACTGTGAATACTCCTTCCTGTGATGTTGAGTCTTTTTTACCCTAGAGCCCAGGGACTCCATAAAAATCCTGCTTTGTGAAGCAAGTATCTTATATCGTACACCAATCTCAAGTCTGTCTTCTGACTTCCCTGCTTGCAGGAGTCAAATGTACATTTTCGCCTGGTGCTTTGCACAGTTACAAGATTATGTTTCTTACGTACTGTAAAACCTTACTGCACAGCATCATTAATCAGTTAATCACAGTGGAAGCAGAAGGACATTGATGAGAGAGAAGAAAGCAAATCAAGGTCACATCAAGGAAAGTGCAGTTTGAATTCTCTATGCTATAGAAAATGCCATGTTGGAAAATGTTTCTACTTCATAACTTCACATACAGTTATTGAGATTTGAAATATTGTTGGAAATCCTAAACAATGGAAACATTAACAAAATATTATATACTGAGAATCAAAAGAAAATTTAGATTTTTCAATCAATTTCATAAACTCTATAATGTTAGAACAATTTTGAAACAGATAAGAAAGTGCTCAGTATTTGGCATACTTTAAGAAAACACATCTTATGGCTCAGAGTGCTGACCCAATGGTGCTTAAAAATAACATCTGCTTAGTTCTTTCATCTTACATGAGAGGTGTATCACTGGTGGTGCTTTTGTCACACATTGTGCACTGATTATTTTGTAATTTAAAACTAACCCTCTCTTACCTTTTCAGAGTTTCCGAAACATTTGCACCACAGCCCTGAGAGCTTTATAGTCTTAAACACTTCTCTACATCAACAACAGAATATTTCTAGAACAAAACTGATTTTCAGGTGTGCAAGTGGGGCATAAACTAGGTTTTATTGTTTTCTTAATGTCTTTGGGTGATTTAAGAGATAGTTACAGTTGAATTAAGTAAGCTACATGCACTGTAACTGTAAAAAAATATCTTTTTAACTTTCAGTAATTTTAATTGGTCTGTCTGGTTTGTGTCTCAGATACTGTCATACAGTATTACAGGTATATTCCCTTGTAATGAATGCTGTCTGGGAAAGTCACTGGTTCCTAAAAAAAACAAATACTGCATTTGGAAAGTGTGAAAAACATTAAAAACATATATGTTGTAAAGCATAAAAAGTATATTCCTGAAGTATTTGTCCTTTCATAGTGATGTCCCGTTTTGTTAAATTACAAATGCATGTAATTTTTTTATGTTAATAGATTTAAGCAGAACATGAATGCACAAGCTGAAAACTACATGGTGAAAGAAGTTAAAAGTCTGCAACTGCAAAAACTGCAAAGAAAATCAATAACTTAATATATTATTCACCCCCTCCCCACCTCCCCTTTAACAAAATAGGACATGATCGGAAAGGGCTTAATACATCAAAACATTTGCAAAGCACTATAATTCAGTTAAAATTGTGTTGGAAAATGATAATTCTAGGATGTTCTCCATTGTCCACTAGATGACACTGTTTGGTTCTAGACTGAATTTCTGCAACTTGTCTCCTGGTACATCTAAGAAGGATTAGCAAGAATAAATGCTATTAAAATTGTTACAGTATGTTGACTGTTTACCTGGACTATGAAATTCATTCTATTGTAAAAGCAGTAATTCCTAATACAATATTCTTTTTTATGGTACTGAAATACAGCATGTTTATGAATACATTTATATTAAAACCAGTTTTATTATTAATAACAATCTCTTAAGGGCTGTTCAGAATAGTCTTGGCAGTGTATTCCTCAGGTTACATAACATGTAAAATGTTGCATATGCCCTTGATGTTTGGCATTGTTTAAAAGGCAACTATTGTTTTTTTTTATTTAGTCTTTGTTTTAAAGAATATTTTTAGAAATTGTTTTGAAAAATGTTAAAAATAAGGGTTAGGCTTAACCTTACAAGTGAAAGAAATGAATAAATTAAGGAATCTACTTGACCTAACCATCAGGTCTCTTCTTGCTAGCGGAAAACTGAGATGATAACAACAAATTATCTCTTCTCAACAAATTAAACATTTCTCAGGTTTAAATCCTCGTATCTCACATGTGGGTAGTGTAACATATCCCACACTGCAGGGCTATGGATCCACTGTGGAACTAATATAAATACAAATACGCTGAAAAGGACAACACTAATTATGTACATGATAATTCATTTCTTAATAAACATACAACCAATATTGAGATGTTTTAACAGGCATTCACGGCCTGGGTCTTGACAACCTCCTCTATCTCAGGATATCGTTCGTATATTCCTGGCATGCAGGAAGCTTAAAAAACAAACTAACAGAGACAGCTTCCCAGCAAGACACGGACAACCACACTGTAAATCAACAGGTCAGGATGAAAAAGCAATAGGCTTTGGTGTCTCACACCACTCATATATTTTTAGAATATTTCATCAGTGGGGAGAAGAGTACAGAAGTGCATTGCTACCATTAAGGAAAAAAAATCCTTAATGGTAAAAAAGTACGAGATAGCAAATTATCTCATAATAATAGATAGGAGATCATCTCATAATTATGACAGTACATTATCATGTACATTATATGTTCATCACATGATAGAAAAGGTCATGTAATACCTACATTATCATTATCTGACTTTCAGTTTTAAGCAGTGGAATCAATGGCAGAACATACTTGTTCTTGTTTAGGAATGTGTGAGAGTGTTCTCATGGTTAAAATTGTGTTCATTTTTGAAAAATGAAAAAACATTTAATTATGAATAAACCCCAGTAGAATTAAAATTCTGCAGTGTTGGACACTGTCACGAATACTAACGCACAGTTCCTGCTAAGCTACAGTATCACTCTGACGGCTGGCGGAACGACGCGCCGGTTGGAGTATTTCTCGGTCGCAGTTAATGGCAACATCAGCTCAAAGATTTGGTTCAAACCACCAAATGGAGACTGGTGTGCCGACAAGCGGACCCTGCTGATGCGGGATTAATGCTAGGAAAGAGAGAGAGAGTTCCTGCTAAGCTATAAGTAGCTTCTAAGTGCTGTCATTGCACAATGCAGTTAATTACATTAATACACTCAAATGATCATTGCTATTTGGTAATTGTAGTGTGGGACAACAGGGAGAAGACATAGAGGATCAGGATGGGTTGACAGACGGGGGCGTGACGGCGGTGATCCGGTGCTTGGGGGGCGTGGCGAAGGCA
Organism: Atractosteus spatula; assembly: GCF_055471065.1. NCBI lineage: Eukaryota > Metazoa > Chordata > Actinopteri > Semionotiformes > Lepisosteidae > Atractosteus > Atractosteus spatula. Next base: position 35,338,916 of record NC_142707.1, read on the forward strand.
AACAAATCCAGATAGTCCAAAGGGGGAATCTGGGGCGTGGTCCAGAGTCCAGGAACCAGGGGATCCATCCAAGACAAACAAGGTTAAAAACCGGAACGGGATCCGGAACAGGGAATAAAAACCAGGGTAACGAGGTCAGGCGCTCCGAGCCCCGGACTCAGATGGTCAGGATGCCGTGATGAAGCCTATGCCTATGAGGTCTCTCCTGGACACGCTGGTAGGCGGACTTCTGGGTGTTCCCTCTCCCAGTGCTGAGGCAGGAACAGCAGGAGCGCCACGCTTAAATATTAACAGACAAAGCAGGGGGCAGGTGCATGTAATCAACTAAAATACGAAAGGATCAGAGAGCCCTTAAGAGGGATGACGATCATGACAGTAATTACAAGATAATTTGCTATCTTGTAATAACAAGATAATTTACTTGTAATTACAAGATAACTCATTATATTTTTCTTCAATGGCTGCAATGTGCTTCTGTAGGAGTGCACCTGCTTGTAACAATTCTGCAAAACAATCCGGTACTTCTCTATTGTTTCTCTATTTTAAACTCGATGAAAAATTCCTGTTGCTCAGATACTAAAAGGTTTAATACCGTGCTTCACAGAAATATTTAAAATATTTGAATAAAAGTTATTTTCCAAATGTCTTTTCCCAATCCCAAATATTATCTTAACTGCTGTAGACAATTACTGCTTACTGTTTATTTATAACCAACTGATTTATCTTTGCTGATGACAGCTTATTTTCCAGTTGAAGACTTGAATACTTTTCATTGTTGTAAATGGCCAAAATTGGAGTACTACTGATTAATGTGTTTTGCTGCATATATTGTTCTGACAACTTTAAATAATGTCTTAGAGAATGCAATCAATATCAAGCATTCTGTATTTTTAACAACTCTTTCCTCTGCCTTTCCTAACACATTTCAACAAGTGTGCTGCATTGTACAAACCAATAAAGCGATGACAAATGGTTTATTTATGCAGTATAGTCAGGGACCTACAGGTTTAGAAATTTTACCCGCATAGAAAACAGAAATGTTCCCCTGTAATGAATTTGTCATTGTACATTTATGGCCTACAGTGTTGTGTGTTGCTAGGGAGTAATGTACCTCAGGAGGCTTTGTAATGCTTCCACTTCTCAAGACCAGCATGTAGAAAACTAAATCCTCACCAAAGGTACAGTACCTGCCGGGATGCTAACAGAATGCAATTCTTTACTAGGCATTGGTAGGGAGGAAGTTTAAAGCCTTTATATCATGACTATATACTGTGTGTATGCTAGACAAGGTTTTACACTAGAAGTCAAGAGTTAGTTTTGCTTTAAAGATAAGCACTTTGTATTAAAGACACATACCATTGAATACAAGTGTATTCATTAGTACTGTATGAATATGTACAATTTATTGTGTTTAGTTTACTTCCACGCCAATATATGATTATATTAGAACAAAACCATAATTTTTGTTTGACCCAGTGATTTCAAAAGACCATAAGTGTTAGGACACATTTGATTTATCAGAACATTATCAAGCCTTTGCTGCAGCTTCTTTCAGCTCTTGTATATTCTTGCAGCATTCTGACTATATTTTTTTTTCAATGTGTAACAATGCTTGCTCAATTGATTTAAATATCAGAATTGACTTGGCCAGGCTTTTTTTCCAGTGATGTCAATGGCTGTATGTTTTGGGTCTTTCTCATGCTGCATGGTAAAGCACCACCCACTACAAACAGAAGCATGTTCCTGTACATAAGCATTCAAAATGTTTCTGTAAATTTCAGAAACCTTTCTGCTGCCATCATTACTTAAATCATCAACAAAAGATGAGTGAGCCAGTTCCAGAGGTGGCCTAGGTCACCTACAGTACTTCACAGATAAGGTGGTGCTCTTTGGGATATCTTCAGTTCCTTTCTTTGTTCACACTATAAACTTTCCATTACTTTGGTAAAGATTTATTTTGGTATGATCTGTCTGTAAACATTCATATTTGTACTTCTGAGCAAATTCTGTTCTGGCTGTTCGTGGTACTCGCAAGAGGTTTATACATCTTGATTTGTTGCCTTTCTAATTCTGCTTTCTCAGTCTTCTGCAAACTGTGCATTTTGACAGCCTTACCCCGTCACTCTGGAGATTGTGGGTGATTTCAGTGACAGTTGATTTAGAAAGCTCTGATCATTTTTCTGTCAACTGTAGATGTTTTTTTTTGTCAACACAGTCTTGGTGGTTTATACCCAATTATACCATGGTTTCTTTTTTAGTCAGTAATTCCAAATCGTTGAAAAGTTGACCATTTTTTATTCTCTGGTTATGAGTTTTTCTTTTAGCTTCAAAATTACTGATTTTGATTCTGTTACGATCCCTGCTTCCCAGCAACGGAAGAGACAGAAGAAGGCATAGCCCAAGTTGAAATTTGACAACCTATAAGAACACTTATTCACCACCACACCTCCGTCTCATCTTGTACTTAATCACAGTTTTTCCCTACCTCCTCGTTCAGTATTGGTTTTCAGTTTGAGCTACTTTGTTGCGCTACGCCTTATTCCTCGCTGCTACTTTTTTGTTACAGACTCTTGGTTTTCTCCTTTGACTACGGCTTTTGGATTACAGCTTGGCTTCGGTAACTCTCTCCCTGGTTTAGTATTACTGTCTTCCCCTGGACTCTTGGTTCACTCTTTCGACTACAGCTTTTGGATTACGGCTTGGCTTCGGTAACTCTCTCCCTGGTTTTGGATTACTAGCTTCCCCTTTGGACTTGGTTTTGTTTCACAGTATAGATTTCCTTCAGGGTTATGTTTTCAGCTCCCGCAAGTGGGTTCATTACTTGGTTTCGGTTTCATTGGCCAAATCATTAACAGATTCCTAAAGTGTCAGGATGTTCACAGCTCTTTCATGAGTCCCTAATTGCCTATCAACAAATAACAATAATTTCCCAATACACATTTGCACCATCACAATAGAGGTTCAACATCAGTTTAAATCACCTAAGAGGTTACAACTGAACTGACTTCAGTTCACCGTGTTAGGGTAGCCAGGTAGATCATGAAGGATCCTGTGCAGAGTAGTGAAACCATGTTCTAAAGCTGTAAACCAGAATCCAGTCCAAAAGTACAAAACCGAAGGATTAACATCAGCAAACATACCAAAGTAGAAAACAAAGTCGTAAACCAGGGAGCCAGAAAGTCGAAGAGTCCGAATACCAATAAAAGCATAAACCAAAACAACAAGCCAAAAAAACGACATCCAAGAATCTAGGCCTGGGGTGAAAAGCAATCTGAAAGCCAGGAGAAATGAGACAAAACGAGCCAAGGGAAAAGCGCCAAGTACTTGGAGAGAACTTCCAAAATACTGAGCAGTGGACGAAAGACTAAAGCTAAAATAGAGAAAAGCAGAGAATGCGAGGATCGAACAAAACAGGTGAGTGGTCAGGTATTTTGGCAAGGTCTACGGCTTCTTAAAGGGGCTGTACGAGAAGCTGGAAACGTAACAAACCAATGATGGCTCACCACAAGTTTCGGCCCCTGTTCAGCATATACAGAAATGATTGAAACATTTCTTATTCAATGTAGCACAAGGGGAAGTGGTTTCTTCCAACTGTCACAAAGAATTGGGGATTAACACGGAGAGCAAAAGTAACAAGGGAGGGTAGGTTTAAAGTAATTTATTGTAAAACTGCATCACATTTTAGCTTAACCTTGACATTTACATATTTTGATAACAGAGCACAATTACATATGGCTTAACCATAGAAAGCATATGAAAGCTACAGTACGCATGGGCGCAATTAATTTTATCTTATCAATAAAAAGAATTGAAAGCAGAGGATTCCGGCAGATTATTTATTGTACCAGTAATCACAAAAAGAATTCCAACCATCTGCAGCAAAAATTGTTCTATTAATCTTGTATTAATTTCCTTTTGAAATAAAAATGTTTTACATGTCTTCATATTCAAGACGTTTCTTTACCCAAATTTGTTCATACCAACTATACATTAATTTTAATAATGCAAGTGTACATTCAGGATTGCTGGCATAAAATATGAAAAAGTAAAGGTTTCAAGACTGGATACTGCAAAAAACAAATCTGTCACAAAAGAATTGCATGTTTTTCTAAATATGTTTCAAATGATCATTTTACAAATCCTCTAATGCTCCTAATATGAGCTTCCTGTAGCTTTTTAATATGTCTGTTCTTCAGTTGGGATTTCTGAGCTAAGAATAACCATCTCACTTTTGTGAATTTCTTTCTTTAATTTATTAGGTTGAGGTTTTGAGATTGTGATCAAGAACATTGATTTTATGCCCCTTAATCACCTGGCTTTTGGAAAACGTCTCCTGGTATATTTTTGAATCCATCTGTGTCTCAATCCTAATAGAAGTATCAGGAGCAGATATACGAAAGAGACCTCCATATTTCACAGGAATGACTTTTTTTTCCAATATGCGCCTTACATTTCTGTCATACGTCTCATCAGACCACAGAAATTCAATTTTCATTTCATCCAGCTACATAATTACTGTAAGTTTCACTTGCCTAGGGAGATTCTATTTGGAAAGCTCAGATATTTTAACAAATCCTTGAATCTGTATAGTGATTTTCATCCTAAAGGATCTGAAAACACTTTACATACAGGAGAGGACCAAGTTCATCAGTGCCCACCTAGGTCAGTCCTGGCAGCTATTACATGGCACAGCTACACTATCAGAGATGCAATTTGAAATGTAAAGAGGCACATTCTTACACACAGGGTGGTTGGAATTCAGAACAAGCTACTCAACTTGTTCTGATGAGCTTGTTTCTTGAAAAAAGCCAACTTTCTTCAAACGTTTTTTGGAATTGCTACACTGGCTTCTTTCAAAAAACAACTGGATGAGCTTATTAGATCAATGATTTACTACCATCCCAAAGAGATAGATTGGTCGAATGCTCTCCTCTCATTTGGAACCTTTCAAAGTTGGAGAAATGAGAAATTGGATCTCTAATCTAATTAGGGAGGAACTTTAGAGAAGCCAATTTGTATAAGTCAGGAGTTTAATTGTAAAAGGAAACCAGGGTTAACAACCCTACTTTCGTGAACAGTCCCACTGGCATCTTCAGTGATCAAGTAATCAGGACTTTGGTTCAGCCTTTTTGTGTGGGAAATTCTTCATCAAAGGAGCAGGACACAGTCTTGTGCAGATTCAGTTGTTTTTATTGAGCTCAATAATGACAGCAACGTGTGTTGGGTCTGCCCCGCAGAATAGACACCCTGTAAGAAGTTTCCTACCCTTATACACAGTATGATCTCAGGAAGAAGTTTTGTTTCACAGCTTCATGGGTATTCGTCCTGCCCTTTGATGTGTAGCATGAGTTGGTCTGCTCGTCCTGTCCTAAGTCCTGTCCTTTGATATGTAGTGAGTAGACTGGCTAAGTCCTGTCCTTTGATATGTAGTGTAATTGTTGGAGCTGCTAAGATATGTTAAGACAGAGCTTAACTTTTGGTGAAGGCTAACAAATACCAACAATTAATACAGTTAATACTGTAGTGTTGGATACAGATGAACTATATATATATTTCCCGTCAATAATGTTATAAGTGTATTATGTTCTACTTAAGTTAATTGGCTTCTGGGAAAATTAGTCCTGTTGTGAGTGTGTTTGTTTATGTCTGTGTTTGCCCTGCAATGGCTTGTGTCCTGTCCATCTGTATTGCAGCTATCATTTGTCCATAATTTAAGAAGGCGGAGCATTAGCACGCAGTGGCCTCTCCGGCACCAACAACGGCACACTAATTGTTTGTCAAATTGCACTACTACTCCACGAGCACGGTCTCACGTGCTCCAAAACCATAATGTTTCCTGAGCGGTGTACCCGACCGAGAAGGAGCTGCAAGCGGTGTGAGAGGGGGCGGAAGCGCGGCAAGCGGGTGCTAGCCAGGGTTAAGACTAACCCCTCCAGACCAGTGATTCCATCTAGTTTGCTCTCTGGACAATAAAATGGATTTACTCAGGCTAAGATACACTACAGAGCGAGGAATGAGGGACTGTTGCATTTTCATTCTTACGGAAATGTGGCTCCACAAGAACATCCACGACTATTGAGCTGGACGGCGGACAGAAATTGTGCAACCGGGAAGACCAGAGGAGACGGCTTGTGCGTCTACATTAATAAAGGTTGGTGCACAAACACTATGTCCATTTCTTGTCATTGTTCGTCAGTGGCTGAATTTTTAACAATTACAGTAAACTCCAACCTCACTACCTGCCTAGGGAGTTTAATGTTCTTGTCATTTTCGCTGTGTTCAGCCCGCTATTAGGCTGCAACAAAACACACACTCGGACGGTCTTTTCATTGTCGCTGGTGATTTCAACCAGGCAAACCTCGGGACAGTTCTACCAAACTTCTATTAGCATGTTCATTGTCCAACCAGGGGGGAAAACACACTGGATCTTGTTTTCATCCATGATGTGTACAAGGCTTCCCCCCACCCCCATCTGTGACAGTCTGCTGCTGATCCCTGTATACAAGCCACTGCTGAAAAGACCCAATCCAGTCACCAAACAAATAACAGTGTGGCTGGAAGGAGCGACCTCAGTGCTGCAGGACTGGAACATGCTCAAAGCTGCTGTAGTATATCGGGGACTGTTTGGACTTAGAGGAGTACACATCATCTGTCATTGGCTACATCAGCAAGTGTGCAGATGATGTCTGTCACTATTCAACCTAACCAGAAGCCTTTGTTAAACTCTGTGGATCCGTTCGCTGCTGAAAGCTTGAATCGCTGCATTTAAATCTGGTGACAGAGTGGTAGTCAAAGCAGCTAGGGCCAATTTAACCAGTGACATCAAGAAAGCCAAATCGGCCTATGCCCTGAGGATTTAGAAGCATTTTGAGGACAAGGACCCGAGGCGGATGTGGCAGGGCATATAGATCATCACCAACTACAAGAGAAAAACAGTGGTGTTGATGATGGGAATGTGTCCCTGCCCAATGCCCTGAATGATTTCTACACCCGGTTCTAGGCACTCAACAAAACCCCAGCCATGAAAGTAGAGCCTCACCCAGGCAACCAGGTACTGTCTGTCTCCCTAGCTGATGTGAGGAGGACTCTGGCAAGAGTTAATAGATGGAAAGCCGCAGGACCAGATCCCCAGTCGCGTGTTAAGGGAGCGCAGTAGTGAACTAGTGGAGGTCTTCACCGACATCTTTAACAGCTCCCTGGCTCAGGCTGTTCTCGCAAAATGCTTAAAATCCACCATCATCACCCTGGTCCCCAGGAAATCACCAGTATCCAGCCTGAATGACTATTGCCCCGTCGCACTCACCCTGGTCATTATGAAGTGCTTTGAGAGACTAGTCATGTCACACATCAAGGCCTCTATCTCACCCACACCAGTATGCCTATCACCACAACGGATCCACCCAAGATGCCATTGCCGCTGCAGTACATCTAGCCCTGACTCATCTTGAGGGTGAAGACAGTTATGTCAGAATGCTGTTCATAGACTTCAGTTCAGCATTCAATACCACCATCCCCCAACAATTGGTACACAAGCTGTCCTCACTGGGTCTGAACACTCCACTGTGCAACTGGATCCTGACCAACAGGCCCTAGGCTGTGAAAATCCATGGTAACACTTCCCACACCATCATTCTGAACACTGGTGTACCGCAAGGCTGTGTGCTTAGCCCACTGCTGTATACCCTGCTAACCCACGACTGTGTTGCTAAATACAGCAGTAATCATATCATCAAGTATGCTGATGACACCACAGATATGGGCCTCATCACTAACAGCGATGAATCAGTCTACAGGGATGAAGTGGAGCGGCTTCCAGGCTGGTGTAAGGCCAACAATCTGGCTCTCAATATCTACAAGACCAAAGAGATGATTGTCGACCTCAGAAGGACTCGAGCTGTCCACACTCCCCTGTGTATCGATGGTTCTGCGGTGGAGTTAGTGCACAGCTTCAAGTTTCTGTGGGTGCATATCACCCCTCATTGGGAAGACCTCATTGGACCCACAATACATCACACTTAGTCAAAAAGGAACAACAACGTCTCCACTTCTTGAGGAGACTGAAAAGAGTCTGTCTTCTCCCCCCATCCTCCCTCAGTTTCTATAGGTCTGTCATAGAGAGCATCCTGACATGATGCATCACCATCTGGTTTGGGAACTGCACTGTCTCTGACCGGGTAGCTCAGTAGCGTGTGGTGAAAACATCCCAGCCCATCACCAGGACTCCACTGCCCACCATCAACAACAAGCGGTGTGTCAGGAGAGCATGTAGCATCATCAATGACCCCTCTCACCCTTTTCACAGTCTCTTTACAGCACTGCCTTCTGGAAGACGGTAGTGCAGCCTCAGGAATAGCTTTATCCCACAGGCTGTTAGATTACTGAATATCAAACAGCACACAAACTGATCATCACCTGCTGAACAACCACCCACTGCTGTGCCATCACCACCGTCTCACTGTCGTGTCCTGCACTATTGTCTGCACTTATCTCCCCTCCACCACCCCTGTGTTTCAGAATGCTTATTTGCACATCACTACTTACACTACTGTAAATACCCATTTATTCATCTACTCTTTACATTGTTTTATTTTTACTTACATACCAATACTACCTCAATAGCTGCTAATGATTCTCAGTCCCCTCCTCGTGTGTGTTCTTTTGTGTTGTACTGTGATATTATACTGACTGTTTCTAGTGTATTGTGCACCTTGGGCCAGGAGAAGGTATATTTCATCCTCTCTTGTAGATCTGTATAAGTGCAGAATGACAATAAAGTGAACTGAACTGAAGTAATTCCTATTTTTAATAGAGTTAATGTTGAAATGCTTGACATCTATAAATTGTAGCTCGACTGATGGGTTGCACAAGTCTGCATAGACCAAACAAACTAATTCATACATTAGGGGGTGAAACATTTATTTACATAGTTTGTTCAACAAATTGAACTGATGCCGAGAAATGGCAAGGTCAGTACAACTCCGCCTTTACAACAACCGGCTTCGTAGAATGCGCCCTTGTTCCACAAGACTGTACTTCATTAAGAGGAAGATAATTAGAATGCTCCCTCTGGATATGCAGACAGAATCTGAATAGATGTGGTGTTTGACAAAATGTGATGGGAACTAATAGAAAATATCACTGAAAAACAGAAGAAATTAATTTGATAGTTTATTTACAGTAGACAGCAAACACACATTGATGAATTATTTGCTATTACAGGAGTCACATCATTATCCTTACTGACCTTTCAAATGGGGAACAAATGAAAACAGACATCAGTCCAAACTAAGATGCTTTTAAAGTGCAGAAGCAGACAAATGATACAAGAATAGACAGGATTTTGGAACAAGCTTCTTCAGATGATATGTAGCTCTGTCCCCCTCCCTTTGAGAAAAAGCAGACGATAGAGGGTTAGATCTACAGAACTCGTTATGGATTCCAAACATGTTGAGGAAAGGACACAATACCAGCTATTCACAAATTCAAAGGAAAAAACACTAATCAAAAAGAAATATGATAGATGATTTGTCCTAATGAAATAGCGTTGTGGTGAGAGACAGTTAGCTGGGCAATATGATATGAGTACTGTAAGGGGAAGATTTATGATCTTCTGGTTATATACTAATAAAAGTGGCTCAATAACCCAAAACAAACTATTTGCTGGCCAGCTATTAGCCCCCTCACCTTCTTGGTGTTGTATTGTAGAGTTAAGTAGTGTGGTGACTCTGGGGGAAAGGTTTATGTTATAGAGACAAAAGTACTCACACCACGCTCTCTTCTTTAATTTTCGTGGGGTTTTTCTCCGTTTCCAAGCCAGTCCGCAATCCGTTCTCTCAATCCTTATTCAGTCCGAGTTCCAAAGTCCGTAAAGTTCCACCAATCCGCGCCGTATCCAAATCACCAATCGTAAACCCTAAACCTTTATTTCTTCCGTAAAATCCGTTAATCTTAAATCTGTCCCAATACCAACCGACTTCCACTATCTCCTCCAAATGCATTCACCTACTGGCTTCCGCGCTGGTTCACCGTTTCCAGGGCATATATATTTTGTTTCCTGCTGAGACACACCTATGTCTCGTTGTTTTTCGGACTAAGCCCTTTCCATCTGCGGGTCAGCTGACTTCTCTTCGCGGCCATCTTGGTCAGGTCTACGTTAAGTATAGTGAGCAGATCGTTCCTGAAATACCTGTCTGGATGACCCTTCCTCTGGTCATCTTACATACCCTCCCCCTGAGATCAGCCCCGTCCTCGGGCTGTCTAGAAAATAAACAATGCATTCGTGAGAGGGCATCAACATTACCTTGTTTCTTCCCAGGTCTATAAACCGTCTGGAACTGAAACCTCTGGAGGCTAAGGCCCCATCGCGTAATTCGATCATTTTTGTCCATGTTCCTTAACAACCAGGTTAGTGGCGCATGGTCAGTATATAAGATAAATTGTGTTCCCAATAAATAATATCTTAAATAATCCAGGGCCCACTTTATCACCAGACATTCTTTTTCTATGGTGGAATAATGTTTTTCCGTAGGGCTTAATTTACGGCTAATATACAAAATTGGGTGCTCCAATCCTTCAACTTCTTGCGACAGTATGGCTCCAATCCCAGTGTCAGACGCATCAGTTTGTACCATGAATGTTTTGTTAAAGTTAGGTACTTGTAAGACCGGTTGAGAGGATAAAGTTTTTTTTAGTTCTTGAAAGGCCCTCTCTTCCCTTTCTGTCCATTTTATTTTTTCAGGGCAACTCGTCTTCGTTAAATCGTGCAATGGGGCGGCAATGGAGGCAAATCCTGAAATGAAACAGCGATAGTAACTCGCCAATCCCAAAAACATTCGCATTTGCTTCTTGGTAGAGGGTTTAGGCCAGTTTCTAATTAATTGCACCTTCTGTTCTTGGGGCATGATCATTACTCTCCCAATCGTATAGCCGAGATAATTGGCTTCCTGGGTCCCTAGACAACATTTACTTGGATTAGCCGTTAATCCTGCTTCTCGCAAAGCTTCAGGTGTTGTAGGTGCTGTTCCCAAGTTGTGCTATGAATTACAACATCATCTAAGTAGGCAGCCGCAAAATCCCGATGAGGTCGGAGTATTCAGTCCATTAATCTCTGAAAAGTAGCTGGAGCTCCATGTAAACCAAACGGAAGGACCCGATACTGGTACAGCCCCTCAGGGGTGGCAAAAGCGGTCTTAGCTTTAGCTTCTTCAGCCAGAGGCACTTGCCAGTATCCCTTTGTAAGATCTAGCATACTGATATATCGAGCGTTACCCAATCGCTCGATTAGCTCATCTATACGGGGCATAGGGTACGCGTCAAACATCAAGATCTCATTTAACCTTTTAAAATTATTACAGAACCTAATAGTTCCGTCCTGCTTGGGTATCAGCACTATGGGACTAGCCCACTCGCTATGGGATTCTTCTATTATCCCCATTCTTAACATTTGTTCTACCTCTTCCTTAATTAATTGGCTTCAGGAATTCGATAGGGGGGCAGTCTTACCCTTTTTCCTGGTTCCGTGATTATCCTATGTTGTATGAGGTGAGTTCGACCAGGACTCCAGGAAAAAACATCCTTGTTTTGTGAGAGGAACTCTTGTAATTCCTGCTTCTGTGAGGGCGCCAGGTCCCCCAGGCCAATAGCACTGGTTTCTTCTTCCAAAGGGTCAGGGGAGAAGTGGGTGAGCAGAACTTCTGCACCATGCCATCTCTTTAATAAGTTCACATGGTAGATTTGATGCTGTCGCCGTCTGTCAGGTTGCTTCACTTTGTAGTTGACCGAACCCACCTTTTCCTCCACCTCATAAGGTCCCTGCCAGGAGGCCAGGAATTTACATTCCGGGGTCGGGACTAATAACAATACTTTGTCCCCTGGCTGAAATTCTCGCACACTAGCTCCCCTATTATAAATCTGCCTTTGTTGCGCCTGGGCCTTCTCCAGAAATTATCTTCACAATGGGGACAACAATGTTTATTCTTTCCCTCATTTGTTCAACATGTTCAATGACAGTCTGCAAGGGTGAAGGTTGATGCTCCCAAGACTCTTTGACCAGATCTAGTAATCCCTGTGGTCTCCGAGCGTATAATAACTCAAACGGAGAGAACCCGGTCGAAGCCTGCGGCACTTCTCAAATCGCAAACATTAGATAAGGGAGCAGTTGGTCCCAATTTTTCCCCCATCTTTCTGCATGGCCTTCCTCAGCATGCCTTTGAGGGTCTTGTTAAAACACTCCACCCGTCCGTCTGTTTGTGGGTGATATACTGAGGTTCTGATTTGATGAATACCCAATAGTTTACTTAAATCTCGCATCACTTTGGACATAAAAGGAGTTCCCTGATCTGTTAAGATCTCCTTAGGTATTCCCACCCTAGAAAAGACCCGTACTAGCTCCCTAGCTATATTTTTGGCTGCGGCTGCTCTCAAGGGAATGGCTTCAGGGTACCTTGTGGCGTAGTCCACTATTACCATTATATACTGATGTCCTTTGGCGGTTTTGATCAGGGGTCCCACCAAATCCATCCCAATTTGTTCAAACGGAGTTTCAATAATGGGGAGAGGGATCAAAGGATTCCTATAATAAGGTTGCGGGGCAGTTCTCTGACATTCTGGGGTTTCCCGACAATATTTCTCAATGGCCTTATATATACCTGGCCAAAAGAACCAAGCGAGCAATCTCTCAGCTGTCTTCTTCACACCCAGGTGTCCTCCCAGGAGGTGGCTATGGGCCAGGTTGAGGAGTTTCGCTTGGTAGGCTAGGGGAATAAGGAGTTGCTCCACTTCTTCTTGATCCCTCTTCTGCACCTGGTAGAGGAGATTGTTTTTCACCATGAAATAAGGGTAACTCAGGGCACTGTTATCATTACAGAACTTCCCCTCAATTTTCCTCACATGTCCCCATGCATGTCTCAAATTTCCATCTTCCAACTGGGCTGTCCCAAACCTCCCTCGATGTTCTGGTGGTTCTCAGTCTGGCAAATCCATATTCAAGAATTCATCTCCCAGTTCGGAGCCTACTTCCTGTTGGTCTGCCTCTCCAGGGGAATTGTGGTTGTCCTCCGAGTTTCTGGGATATGGAAGTGGACATTGCCTAGCAGACTAGACAGTATTCCAAAGTTGAAGAAAGTGAGGACAGTCTCGTTCCAACACCACAGGGTGAGGCAATTTTTCAACCACCCCTACAGTCAAACTATATGTTCCTATTTCGGTGGAAATGGGAATTTTTGCAGACGGATATACCTTAGTTTCCCCATGAATACAAGTAATAAGGATTGCTTCTGCTTGCCTGATCTCGGTGTCTTCAGGTAGTGCTGCAGAGGTCACCAGTGTCACCAAACTTCCCGAGTCTAACAAGGCCTCGACATGTTTTTCCCCTATCTTGATTTTAGCAATACGGGGTTCTTCACAGGATGGGGCGCTTGCTGTGAGGTAGTTGCATTTTCCCTCTTCTCTGGTGTCCATTTACATCGGTTCACACCAGTTGGGGCAATTACTGGCGAAATGTCCCTCTTCATGACACTTAAAGCATCTGTGGGACTCTTTCCACGGTTGGGCCCTTTGAACCGATATTTCCTGAAGAGAAGTCTTAAATTGTGGTGGACCTCGATAATCCCTGTACTTTAGTGACAGGAACTTCATCTCATTCTCCAAACTCTTGGGGTTTCTCCTCTCCTCTTTCTGAAATTCCCCTCCTTCTTCCTTAATGAAAGCTTCAGTAGCATGCTGTCGGTCCACTAAATCAACCGCCTGGTCTAATGTCTGGGGATCCCCCTCACTCACTTTTCTTTTCATGTGAACAGGCAGACTCCTCACAAAGTGATCCAGTACCACTCTTTCTACCACTTGCCCAGAGTTTAGTTCTTCTGCTTGAAGCCATTTTTTAGCCAGATGTACAAGGTCAAACATTTGAGATCTCGTTGGCTTATCCATTTGATACCTCCAGTTATGGAACCGGACCGCTCGTATCGCCATCGTTACTCTTAATCTCGCCAAGATCTCCTTTTTTAGAGTTTCATAGTTCTCAGCATCCTCCTCTTTTAAATCATAATAGGCTTTTTGGGCATCCCCAATTAAATAAGGCGCTACTCTCCCTGCCCATTGCTCTCTGGGCCATGCATTCCTGGCAGCTGTTCTTTCAAAAGTTTTTAAATAAGCTTCCACATCATCAAGCTCTGTCATCTTTTGCAGCCCAATTTCTTCTGTCTTACTGGGTTCTCTCCCTGTTACTGAGGACCGTCTAATTTCCTCTCCTAGTCTTTGCAATTCCTCTCTCACCAAATTCTGCTCTTCTATAATTCATTGATTCGTCTCAGTTTGAATTTTATTAGCCTCCTGCTGTGCCTGTATAGCTTCTTGTTGTCCCTTTAAAGCCTGGAACTGGTTTAGTGTGGCTTGGGATAATTGTTGTATCAATGGTTCCATTTTCCTTAGCGAGTTCACACACAAACCGAGAGAGAAAAGGGAAAGAAAAAAAACCTTTTTTTTCACAAACCCGATCAGCGCGTTGCCCGCATCCTCCACCAATTGTGGTGCCTCCGGGGGAAAGGTTTATGTTATAGAGACAAAAGTACTCACACCACGCTCTCTTCTTTAATTTTCGTGGGGTTTTTCTCCATTTCCAAGCCAGTCCGCAATCCGTTCTCTCAATCCTTATTCAGTCCGAGTTCCAAAGTCCGTAAAGTTCCACCAATCCGCGCCATATCCAAATCACCAATCGTAAACCCTAAACCTTTATTTCTTCCGTAAAATCCGTTAATCTTAAATCTGTCCCAATACCAACCGACTTCCACTATCTCCTCCAAACGCATTCACCTACTGGCTTCCGCACCAGTTCACTCTTTCCAGGGCATATATATTTTGTTTCCTGCTGAGACACACCTGTGTCTCGTTGTTTTTTGGACTAAGCCCTTTCCATCTGCGGGTCAGCTGACTTCTCTTCGCGGCCATCTTGGTCAGGTCTACGTCAAGTATAGTGAGCAGATCGTTCCTGAAATACCTGTCCTGGATGACCCTTCCTCTGGTCATCTTACAGTAGCTTATGATCCACCAAAAGATTTACAAACATCTACTGGCAACATTACAAAGGATATTGTGATGGTATGTATGTTTGGCACACTTAAACAGGGAGTACATTTGCCAGCTCTTTTCCTGTCAAAAGAGCTCCTGCTGTCAGGAATTAGTTAGCTCCCCTCTGGCTTTAGAAAGGTGTTTGCTGTCATTTGTTTACGAGGACTGGTAAGACTGTTAGTCCTGTTTTTGTTATGACATTCTGCATTTTTGGTAAAACTGAGTGAGTAGTACTGAGGGATAGTGCCCTTGACCATTTAAGTAAAAAACTACTTCAAATTATTAAGAGTTCAGGGTGAAAAAAAAAACATAAGATGGCCATAATAACGCATAACATCATAATTGTAGGTTTAACATTTTATTTAAAAATGCACTGTTTAAAGTCATAAAACAGTTTGTGCATTCACTATTGACACTCTGCTCTGTTAATAAGAATAGTTTAGGCTGGTTAGTATGAGAGTAGACCTTACGAACAACACAAGTCATCAGAACATTCCAGAAGGTATTGTGACATAAACATGCCATTTCGTACATTAAAAAACTGAATGTTAGAGCACAGGAAGACTCAGATAGAAGGTATGGAAAAGAAGAAAGTAACAACATTTTTTTCTTCTACTTGCAGTCAATATTTGTATTGGACTGAAGTGAGGAATATTGAAACTGTTGGACAAAACTGCCTTTTCATAAATAGTTGCCTTTCTTAAAATTTCCAGGTATCATATTATGCAAATTACTCCTTCAGTTTAAAAAAAAACAAAATTTACATTTGATAAGTACTCATGCAAAAGCTATGGCCCAATTTATTAAAAAATGATTGTGGAACTATTTTCATCAGCTGAATCTGCTATTATAATTAAACAAAACAGTAATGTATAGTATCTGTTTTTATGCCAGGGCAGGGAAAAATGGCATGGCATTAATTAATATCTTCTAAATTTTTACACATCATTGCTGTGTATTGCTTTTAACTATTTTCCATATTGAAAAATAAATCTGTTTAGGTTTTATCAGAAAAACAATTCTCCTGTGGTTATAGCATACAGGACAATACCCTAACCTTTTCAGAATACAGACTAATTGGTCTCATGCTGTTACTGTATATTGGAATTCAGTGTAATGGAAATCTACTTGTGTCTTTGGAAATACAATCTTAAATATTTTATTTTTAAAGTACATTACATGTACCAGAAATATATATTTTAAATTAAGCTCATTCATTTTTAAAACTCTCAGCAAAATAAGTTTCCAACCTGATTTCAATGAATATAAATTATTGAAAACCAAATGAACTTTCCATTAATAGTAATCAATAATAGAATTCAATATTGCAATTGTCTTAGAGATGTCTATGTCAAGAGCCCTCAAATTAGAGTTAAGTTTTTAAATAAAATTGACTTCCAATATTACTTTTTTCAAATTAGTCACATGCCCTTGAAGAAGGATTTAATGCTCACTTATTTAATGCTATCTTCACTTTTTTACTAAACCATACTTTTACAGACAGTTAATAATGTGCCCATCACTAGCAATGTCTCCAAATAACTCAGAAATATCAGTTTAGCATTAAACCCAACCTACTCTAGTAACATTTTGAATTACCACAGTAAAAACGTAACCATGACTCCAAATACGTACAAACTTTCATATATACATATATTTGTCTTGAAGATTTCTATATTACTAGGCTCCAAGTTAGGCGTAGTTTCCTTTAAAACTTAGACATCCAATAATTTATTTTTGACATTATATACATGCCTGTAAAGATGTTTTTTTTTCAGATCATATATACTCCAGCAAATAGTAACTAAACAGTTAGTATTGTGCACATCAGCATCAAAATTAAAATTTAATTTAATTTAATAAACATTATGGCTAGAGACAGGGTTGAGTCACCAGGGAGTCACAGCATGCAGAGGAGTGCATTCCTCACATTCTCATGAGGAAATCATTGAATTGGTTGCACCTGGAACCACCAGATCCCTATAAAAGCAATGCCTGGGCAGGTAGAGGTTGTTTTGCAAGACATTCATAATGGCTAGGAACAGTCAGCATGAACAATATGAGGTTGTGGTTGTGTCTGGATAACTTTAGTAGCAGCCTTGGTCTCTTTCCGTGTCAGGATGCCAAAAAAAGAGGGTGTTTGATGAGCATACCTGGCCAAACGGAATTGACCAAGTGGGGTTATTTCCACTGCTCCAGAGAGAGGTTTTGGGGTTTCATGTACTAGACTTTCTTCCACGATGCCTTTTAATGTGGATCTTTCATAGTTACATGGTTAGCGATGTGTCTCTTAGCAGAAAGTTTTCAAAATAACTTAAAATGATCAGTGTGCTTTTAAACACAAACTAGTCTTAGCGTTGTGAAAACAACCACAAAGTTTATATTTTCTTAAGAATTTTGTGCTTACCTATTAAATACTCTTGTTCTGGAGATTCTAATATAAATGAAGCCCTAGTTGAGGCATTCTCCAAAAATCGGACCAAATTGGGGAGATTTTTTTTTTACATTATCTTGCTTTTTAAGAGTGTTCTAATGTGAACTTGGTAACCCAAAGAATAGAGTAATTTGGCAGCAAATTAAAATCTAAAAGCCTATTGATGGAGGTTTGTGGTTGCCAAGTTCATATGTCCAGTTTATCTACAGTAAGTATTGGCAATTATAAACCGGTATTTTGGACACTCCACTCAAAGTGCTTCACAGTTAATGGGGACTAGCCTCCACCACTACCAATGTGCAGCACCCATTTGGATGATGCAACAGCAGTGACCGTGCCAAACATTAGCTATCGGTGGGGAGGAGAACAGAGTGATGAAGGGGATTATTAGGAGGCCATGACTTCTACAGGCCAGTGGGAAATTTGACCAGGACACTGGGGTAACACCCCTATTCTTTATTTTAAACAAAATCCCAGGGCATTTCTTAATGACCCAGGAGAGTCAGGATCTCAGTTTTACGTCTTGTCTGAAGGACGGCACCTTATTACAATATAGTTTCCCTGTCTCTATACTGGGGATTTAGGACCCATCAAGACCACAGGGTGAATGTCCATTATTGGCCCCACTAATACCACTTTCAGCAGCAACCTCGGCTTTCCCAGGAGGTCTCCCATCCAGGTACTGACTAGACTCACACCTGCTGAGCTTCAGTGGGTTGTGAGTTGCAGGGTGATATGGCTGCTGACAAACTTGGCCCTCCAGGGAGTTTCTTTGGCTGCCCGTGATGATCTCAAATGGGCTCAGTCTCACAGTTCCGTTTGCTCCAGCCCGCAGACTGCACAGGACCGCAGGTAGAGCATCTACCCACGGTGTTCCTTCAGTTGATATTTCATTAGTTCCATTCATTCCACCATCCCCAGAGACTGAGACTGTGGGTGATGGGGGCAATGTAAGTTCCACCTCACCCCTAGTGAGGCGATTACATCCTGGCACACCTTCCCAGTGTAGTATGCCCCTAGATCAGTATCCAAGTGGCAGGGCAGTCCACACCACGGGATTATCTTCATCATCCAATGATTGTGAGTTACAGAGGTAGTGGCTTCAGCCCACCAGGAGAACAGATTATATCTCAGCAAGCTACAATAGTTAACTCGCCGGTGCATGACAGGTCCCTCGGGGGGCATGGCCTTCTGAGCCATCGCACCCGCACTTGAGCTTTCTTTGCCAAGCCTCACATCGAAAAACATCAGTGACTGCTACTTTAAACCCAGTCCCTACTCAGTTTTGGGAAAACTGGCGCACCACTTGGTTCACACCTGACACACAGCTGACACACCATTAACAGTACATTTTAGGTTTAACCCCTTCTATGCACTAGACTGGGACAGACTTAGGGAGGCTACAAGGGATTTACAGGATCTAATCTTTAGGTAAACAGATCTCTCACAAGACTATTTATTCTCCCCAGACAGAGTTCTTAGCTGGGTGATAATTTTTTCACTGTTCTTTCTTGTCAGTTGAACCACAAGGCAGGTCCCTGCTTCCTTCATCCTGCATGCGCCTTCTGCAGTATTATGTTTCAAGCCATTCAAATAAATTCAACTTTTGTTTCAACTATTACAACTAAATGTATATAAATACAAAAACTGTTTATCTAACTCCTTTAAGTCTACCTGTACAGTACTTTTTCTATCTCTTTCTATCTTTCTATTTTTCTACTGTACTATTTTCCAATCTATTTAAGTTGATTTTCATCAAGTCTCTTCAGTTCCGTCTCTAGCCAGTCCAGCTGGCTAAACACACTCGCATCGTCATTTAGAATACCAAAACTCAATTACGCACTGCAGTCTTTTACACACACACACATGTACATGCCGGCACTCAAATTCATAAAATACATACAGATCAAGAATATATTTTTCTCTTCGTACTGCAATGCGGTGTATTTTATTTCACTTCTACATGAATCTTTTTTCCTTAACAGCGTAACTTCTCATAAACTTGACATCACTTATTCCACTATCCATCTGTTTATTTTTTCCACCACTGCTCAGACCAATCACCGTCTGACAGTCTGTACCCCTTTTTCAGCTTTCGATCCTCCTGCACAGCCTCTTTTAGCTTTTGTTCAAACTCTTTGTAGCGAGTAAAGTATCTTTTCATTCATTTATTTCTTTTGGGTTTTTTTTCTCCCGTAAACACTTTTTTTTTTATGATCACATTCCAATTTCTCTTTCTTTTTTTTTTCTCATGTATCTACCAACACTTATTCCGGCCATGCACCAGGGTGGCAGCTACATCCTTGTGCTTTTGCCAATACTCATATGCTTTCTTTACAGGCATCTTTGCCCCAAACTCCTTCTGACAAACTCAGCTGCTTCTTATATTTTTCCTCCTTTTCAGTCAACTTACACTTTTCTGATATATAAACGGACCCTTACACTACTTTCTCAAACCACCAGTTAGCATACATGTTCAGTTTCTTTGGATCAGCAATTCACCATCCCCAGAATGCCAGCATTGCTGCTTTTACCCCGGAGTGGACTTACGCACTGTGCTCCACTCCGAGCTATTCTCGAATCTCAACGTCCTTTAAATCCTGCTACTTAGTGCTTTGCTCTTTTATTATGAGGTGTGTTTATGTTAGTGTTGTGCGTGTGTATATGATCACAAACAAGGAAAACACATAAAAACATACATGTATATCTTCTACTTCTCTCCTGTTCCCTTTAAAACAACAAAAACACCCTATGCCAATCCATGCACGATCAAGGCATAGCTCATCTCAGGACTCCTAAGCGCAATTAAGGCCAAACCAGTTCTGGATTACATGCCTACTTAACTCAGCCTCAGAACTCCTGTGCACATTTAAGGCCCAAACCAGTTCTGAGCTCCGCAGTAAAGGTCCAAACCCATTCAAAAACTCCACTCGCAATGAAGGCATATACCAGTTTCGAATGCCTGTGCACAATACCGCGGATCACCGCCTGCCAGACCAAATTCTGGGCTTACAGCAAACCACCCATTACATACACCGGTGTCTTCCCCAGGCCAGAGGAATCCAGGAACTCATGTTTACTCCATCATCTCCGGCGATCCTCGCAGGGAGCAGAGACTTCCCAATCGGTCAGACAAGAGAGTCGGGACTTTTAATAAAAGAGGAGTCCTTACCTCTTAGTAATTATGCGTGCTGACCATCTCTCCTGCAGATGGGAAGTTCTGCGCCTTCTGAAGCATCCTGCTTACTACGCCAAAATTGTTGTAACGGAAAGAATAGGTTCTGGATCCCGAGATGAAGTTTAAACGGATGAGTTTATTGCATGCAAGGAACAATAGAACCGAAGTCTTGTTTCCCGCAAGAAACAACAAAACAAAACAAAAGTATTGTTCAAAGTGCCGGTACAAACTTTCAGTTTATATAGCATTTTCCTGCCACTTCTGATGTCACTCATTATTATGGTAGGGGGGGTCACGGTGTCTGGCCAGTTTACAGCCTTTTGGCCAAATGGTCAGGGATTTAAGTTACCCTCTGGGGTTTCATGGCTGGCATCTGGAACCCTTATCAGTTATCCCTTTCCTGCCATAAACTCCTGTTGCTTAGAAGTCTAATCTTCAGGCAGATCGGACTTAAGTTAACCCTTTTTACATCTTGTATCTTACTTCATACTATATTGCAACAATCAAGTAAATCAATCATTAAAAGTTTTTTTTTATTTTCTGGAACAGCTCTGGTGATACTGTAACTAATAAATCAGGCTCAAGCTTGAATAGGACAAAAACTTCAAACATATCATAGCTATAAGGTATATAATACTTACACTTTGACACATGCTGTACTGTATATTAAATCAGTGTGTTCAGGAGTCCTCCTTCCTAGAAACCCAGAATTCTGCCCCTGTAATCCCGATAAAAAACATATTTAACAGCCAAAGAGAGAAACAGCTATCATCATACTAAAATAGATCTTATTCAGGACAAAATCTCCCTTCCTACAATTTGGAAGTCCAAAAGAGAAGGGAGACCTTGATTAGAATTCAATTGATGCATCTCTGAATTAGGAGAGAGTGTTTTTTAGTCTGGGGATTCAAGTTCTCTTTTAATAGTATAAGTTGGCAAGACCAGAGTCTGGTCATCAAGCCTGATGAGAAGAAGGATTAAGCTTTGGGTAGACATTGATGTTGATGCTGATAATGATGTTCATTCTTCTCTCTATGGTTTCCCCCCTGTTATTTGTTTCTATCCTGTCTTTTTCTTCATCATGTTGTGATCCCTTTCTATGGTGGCTGGTTAATGACCTCTCTAGGTTAGTCACTGTTGTCTGTTTATTTTATTATTGTGGTCCTAATAATTTACCTATGAGAATTAACCAGAAAAAATCATGGGAAGTACCCTTGAATAATCTGTATTTCTTTTGGCAAATACCTTTGTTCTAAGGTATCTGAAAAGTTTGCTGTTCATGGTTCGTTGTTGCAAATGAATGATCTTCCATTTCATTCAAATCTAAAAAATTATGTAGAGTCCAGATAGTCCTATAAACTGAGATTCCAGAACACATTTTAAGGAAAGTGTACACACAGAGAGGGTGAAGCCATCCCCTGCATCCTTAAATCCATAGTACTTGTAGCTGAAGACTAAAACAAGTGTCATTTGAACTTCAGAAATAAATTGGATGCCTTTATTCCATCTGATAACTTATTGGTTCAAGATTAACATCCAGCCTTTTCATGGCAGATTTTGATGAAATAGCATCATCAAAATGGATAGTTAATATACTCTTCAATATAAGTGCCCTCTATTCCTAGTTTTCCATCTACACTAAAAGAAAGGGTAAATTGAGCAGCAGAGGAGGATAAAAATGAGCATAGTAATAAATCCGCTTATTTTATGAAAACTAGTATTGTACAGTATATAGAGAAAAATGTATATGCCTCACAAACTGAACTAAATAAGTCAAAATACAGAGTCACTAACTCTGTATTCAAACAGTAAATGTGACAGTAAAAATGTTACTTTTGGGTTGGACTACTTAAGGCAGCGTACTAACTCCCCACCTTGAAAGTAGATCAGTAGGGTCAATTACAAACAACTAACAACAACATACTAGCTAGAGGTAAACCGTGGTTAGCACACAGCTCCGTGCTAAATGTCTGCACCAAACTAAGAACAATTGTAACAAATTTGGGGACTAATTTCAGTATCCAGCTCTGTACTAAACCTATTCTCAATTGCAACAAATGCAAAGTAATAGCCACTGCCCTCTAGAGGCTACTGAAGTAGGGAACTAACTTAAACCACCTCTGTATATGGTTTAAATACAGTAACTAAGTAATGTACTAACGTGAACAATGGATCAAATTAGTGTGTTCCTGAATGCAGTGGCAATAATGTATTTGTGCATGTGTCACTTGGGGAAATGATTGTAATATTTAACAAAAACTGCTCTGCAGTCACATAACATATTAAACTTATTAATAGATGTTTAGTAATACAGGAATCATTTATTAATAATGAACTGTAATGTATATCTTTATTAGTAGCTGTATGTACTGTAACAGTGAAGTTTTAGATAAATGGGGGGGAGGAGTGAAGAGAACTGAAATTAAGGAAATGTATATTTAAATGGGGTGTAAGTCTTTAATACGTTCTACCATATCTGGATGTTAATTGAACAGATTTGTTGTGTTAACTGTATATTGTGACAGGACTCTATACTCTATACTCTATGCTCTATACTATAGCTGGGATATTCATGTACTGGGGGACAGAGAATAAGTTGTGTAGCTCTTATTGGTGTCTTTTTTTAAGTGATTTGTGATAGATCTTTGAATCACTGTCCCTTCTCTGTTCTATGGTTGTGGTCCTATAATAACGGTGTTGAAACAGCTGGAATGTAACGAAAGTCCCCTAGATGGAACAGGTGGTTCATCCAGTCGATAGCAAGGTTGTGTAGGACTGCACATGTCACAGTGATGACACTGGCTTTTAGTGGACTGGTAAGCAAACCAAATGAGAAGCAAGCAAAACACTGTTTTAAAATTACAAAGTTCTGTTACAGAAGTCTTCTAAATTTACCTTTTTAGAGATGCAAATATAATTAGTTTTTTACTTGTAGATGAAATTCACTCCCATGTACCAGCACCTTAAACAGGAATTATTAATATAAGAAATTAAAATTGCTAACTCTATTGGATGATAGTGCCTTTTTTAACGGTTTGCTAACTCCTCTAAGGAATATGCACTACACTCCTTTTACATACATTGTTTAACATACCTATAACTTATGTATCCAGCTTACTTCAGAGAAGATCCACAAACAGAAATTTAAAAAACTGTTACATAAAATTCAACAATTGCATCTCCTGAAAGTGCATAAGACTTACTTTTATAGTATTGCAGACACACATGTAGCCTACTGTATATATAAAACCAATATAGCAATATGTTTGCATTTTCTTCTGAAGGATCTCCATGTGAATCTATTTCATTGATCAATGGAAATAAAAACTCCTATAATACAATGCATGTTGAAAATCAAACCTGTGGCTGCTGTATTAGTTTGTTTTGAGACTAAATGCAATTGAGTAGTGCATTAACAGTTATGTATCCTCGTCTTGTATAGTCTTGTGTACTGTAAATGCAGTTCAAAATAACATTAAATTGTCAGGGACATTCAGTTATATATAAACACAAGATAGACAAAGTAATAATTCTATATTAACATGGCCTTCAGTACATATTAACTTACTGATAAGATTAATTAAAATGTTTTGATTTAGAGCCACATACTGTTTGTGCTAATTAGAACAACAGGGCTGAGTCCTCAGTAGTGTGCAAAGTAAAAGTTCAGCTGATTTCCACCTTCCAATGTTCTGCATGTTTTTACATTGCATTTGAGCCCAAAGCTGGAGGTGATCTTCAGATAGTACTGTATTAACTAGCCAGCAACTTAGTACACAGCTGTGTGATAAATCCAAACGTTTATTACAATTAACCCATATTGTCTCAACAAGACAAGTACACAATATTACTATACAAGAGCAAAAGATGACTGCAAAGTCAAATAGGTTACACAATATTGAAATATTTACTGGCAGTTGCTACAGTATGTCGGAAACATTAATACATCATGGGTTGTATACAAGTCCCTGACCAAACGGGATCTGCCAGTTAATAGCACATTATAACAGCTACTAGTGGAAAAACTACAGTACATTTAAGAATCAAGCCATGGAGGTTTAAAAAACAGAGTTGGTCCAACTTCGCCCCACTTGCTACTTTCCCAACTATTTGGAAACGTATTTGAATATATGTAGGTCCTCCAAACTGCATAATCTAGAGAGAATTAATAGTTGTATTGATTTATTGTACTCTTTAAATCTGTGTGCCAGTATTGTTTTTATTTTATACAATTGATTCCTAGTAGCAGACCAGTATCTCATTGTTCCAGTAAATTCAGACTGACACATCACTACAGGTGCAATGCAGGCATAATAAAACTAATAAAATAATAAAACTGCTCTGGGTTTTTAGTAGAAGTTTTATGTACTTTTAGGGTTATTTATGCATTAGGCCCAAGAACACTGCTTCTCAGAATAGGCCTGGTGACAGGTGGTGGCAGCTTTTCTTTATTTTAAAGTAAACCAATTTGCCCAGACTTGTTAGCACAATATGTTTGCCAGTGGACGCTAGTGATCTCTGAGATAGGGGAAGCAAAATTGCAAAGAAGCAAAAAGTTAAGAATTAGTGCAACTTTCCATGTTAATTTTTTAAAAGGGAGTTTTCTGATGGCACATTGATAAAATCTGGTAGCTATGTCAATTAAAGTTAGATGTTATAGATTGCAAGGATAATAAATGGCTAGCATAATATTGTTAAAAAAACTTAATAATGCAGTATTGATCTATTTTAAAATGGATTTTCTCTTAATGTATTTCAAGCTAATATATAATATTTTAAAATGCCTTTTTAATCATTATTAATAATGAATCACCTGATTAACAAATCAGTCTTAATAAACTGTACAGTATATTTTATAACTTGAATCGAGCAGGGGGCACTCACCCTGTGGTCTATGTGGATCCTTATGCCCCAGTATAGTGATGGGGACACTGTACTGTAAAAAGCTGCCGTCCTTCGGATGAGACGTACTGTAACACCGAGGTCTCTGTGGTCATTAAGCATCCCAGGGCATTTCTTGAAAAGAGTAGGGGTGTAACACTGGTGTCCTGGCCAAATTTCCCATTGGCCCTTACCAATCATGGCCTCCTAATAATCCCCTTCTATGAATTAGCTTCATTACTCTGCTCTCCTCCCCACTGATAGCTGATGTGTGGTGAGCTTTCTGGCCACTAGGGCTGTTGTCACACCATCCAAGTGGGGGCTGCACATTGGTGGTGGTGGAGGGGAGTCCTCATTACCTGTAAAGTGCTTTGAGTGGAGTGTCCAGAAAAGTGCTATATACTGTAAGTGTAAGTAATAATTATACTAATTATATACTGATATACTGAATACTGATTTTTGTTTTGTACAATTTATTCTTAGTAGTCATACAATTACTCTCACAATTTACTGTTCCAATTTCAGATTTTTCCAGTAAATTCAAGCTAATACATCATTCTATTTTTTTTTGAATAAGATATTGTTTTAAAAAATGGATTATAACTAGTCTGCAAATTTTCAGATTTATGTACTGCTTAGTAAAGAAAGCAGAAAAGTAATGAGTAATGAGAATCAAATGGGTCTTCTGAGCGCTTATTTTTGTTTCTTGTCATACAGTTTATTCAAAACAATACTATATTTCTCTCATGAAAGCTAAAAGGACAAAGCTATTGACATTCACATAATATACAGTAATATGTAATGTATATTTATTTTATTTCCCCTGTCCTATCACAGGTGTTTTGACAGAATTTAAATACAGCTGAAGATGAGGAGAAACCATAACAGCAGATTTTAAATGTTTAAAACCTGAAGTTCATAACAAAAGGTTTTTGGATGGGGGGGCAATTATATTTGTCATCATCAAACACAAGAGCTCCAGCACCTTCTCTATGCCAAGAAAAAAGAGAAATGAACATGAAATTATTTATAGAGGAGCACTATGAATTATTGAGAAAAAATATTTCCATTGCAAACTGTTTTCCCCTTAAGATGCAAACATGTTATGGAGGATGTTTGTAGAGAAACTGCAGTGCCTTTTTTAACGTAGAGTAATTATCGAGACAGAGCCAAGCCAAGTTAATTCCACTGTTACCCCTAGGTACACATTAATTTAGATTACAATGGTTGAAGTGCTTTCAGATTTTGGGAAACAACTCTTTGTGGGTCCCAGTGCATATTTTAAGATTGTTTTTTCTACATGTGGCATGGTGGTGTGGTAGATAAACTGCCTGTCTCAAAGCTCTTGGGTCCTCTGTTCACTAATGGCCTCAGACTCTATCATCTGTGTCAAGTTGGTATGTTTGCCGATTGTATGAGTGTGCTTTCCCAGATGCTGTATTCTCTCCCTTCTCCCAAAGCTGTGTGCACTCTGCAATGGACTTATTTTTATTTGCAAAACAGATGCCTTTATTCAGGCTGATTTACAAAATATTCCCAGTCTAGGGTGTTGCCCAGCTTTACATCCTTCCAGGACAGACTGATTGCTGCATCTTGCACCAGGCATAAGTAGTTTTCTGATGTTTTTATTTATTTATTTTTTGGGCTAATTGGATTTTCTCTCTCATATAACTTACCCTCGTAACACTACTCACACACAGAAGCCCAGAAGCAGTTTTGTTTCACTGCAAAAGAAAGCTGATGCTAATGAAAATGATGGCTACAAATATTAGCCTTAAGAATATCAATGTTCAATTAATATTATGAGAAACCTGTTAAAGCAGTCATTTGTGAGCAGGCCTGGGGGACAAGTGATTGACAAATGAAGAAACTTTGTTATAATATGAAAAAGCGCTCAGTAAGGGAGGCTAATTTTACATTTTTAGACTGAATTTGACTGATTTCAACGTTGAACTCCTAATCTAAACCTTCTAGAGTCTGAGTTACTGCTGGTTTCCAATGATTTCTTTTCTCTCTCACAACAAGAGGATATACCTTAATTTGAATTGCTCTGTGATTTGTATTGCACATTCAAGATCTTTAATGTTGTCAATTTAGCAGTTTTTATAATTGATCATGTTTTGATTATAATCTGGTTTTGATTATAAGAGATGTATTGAAATCAAACATGAGAACAAAAAAAATTAAAAATTACTGTATATTTAAAACCATAACTCACACTGGCATAACTGAGGCACAATATAAAGAACACTAACTGCAACACTTGTTATTGTCAGCTTCATAATTTACTGTAAATCAGTCCCACTTCAATATTCATAGACTTAGAGAGCAGTAAATGTTTAATTACTGTCATCAATTAAACTGTGTCAATCTTCTTCAACTAGACTTGTTGCAAAAGGTTGTCCTGTCAAAAAGAGAGACATTCCATAATGCTTTTCCTAGCAAAAAATGATTGGCACAAATCTTTCTTGTGTTCATTCTTGAGTGAGATGAAGGTGGTGAGAAAAATCTCCTCACCCTGGTCATAGCTGCTACATTAAATATTTGTGTTTGTATATATAAAAAAGTCCAGCTATATTATTTTGATAGATCAAGTAAAAGTATAGCTGAAGAACTTAACAGTATTCACATATTGTAGTCATAGTCTGAGGAAGAAATTCTGTATCACCTACGGACTTACGCTCTCATCCTGGTGTTGAACCTGGAAAGTTCAACAGGTTCAATAGGTGTGGAACCTAAGATAATTTCCTTTAAGCCTGGACATCAATTAGGTTGTCAGGTTTTGAGTGCGAGATTTCCATCTTTGTGCAGCACCTTTGAAGTCCAGTATTCATGGTTAGTGTCAACATGGACCAAATTTATGATGTTCTGGTTTGTGTTAGTCAGCTGCTTATTAAACAATACAATATTAGGCACGTTACCAAGGCTTAACTCAGAGGACCCAACCAGTACTAGGCTTACTGTTTAAGACAAAAGACATTAAAATATTTCAGAATACTTTATTGTAAGTATAAAAACCCTTGCTGATAAAAGGTTTTTGAACCTCTAGAATGCTGCAACCCTAAGTCTATAGCAAGGAAAAGATATTCTTTTTCTTAAAAGGTTGGCAAAATATCAGTCACGCTGCCTAAAATTGTGATTTGAATACCAAGAATTTGTAAAATGCAATCTAAATGTAAATTGTACTTTTTTTCGTCTATATCAATTTACTTTTCATATAAAGGATTCTAAATTTGAAACGGAATCTGCTGAGTATATTTTATATGCAGGCATAACATCTTATCATAAAAGCAGCATTTTATTATTATTTTTGCTTAAGCGAAAAACAGCAGTACATGAAGTACTGTAATTTGAAATCTGTCTGTGAAATTTGTTGGTTTCTATCCGTTGCACTGCTATACATCATTAAAATATTTCATTATTTGGAACATTACACAGTTGAATTCATGGTAATGTGCTTGTTTCAGTTGTGTTGTGAAACATTCCATAATTAAAAAAGACAATTTCATTGAAAAGTAAGGAAAATAGACAATGGATTTTATAATTAATTAAATAAATACAAGTTTAAACTTCAGCAGAGGGATAACATCTGCCTTAAAATCAGTGACATACATTTCAACTTCAGTCCCTAAAAAATAAAAACATAGCTTTACTGGACGATTTACAAAAAATATGATGAACCTTTCAATAACAGTTTTCAAGTTGTTGTCCTTGAAAGTTGCAATCCAGAAGAAGGGTTAAATTATGAAATAGTCTCTGAAAACACTTTTCGACATCTGTTTGAATCATGATGAAGAAACGCTAATAACAGTTTCACCAGGGAGGCCAAGATATAGGACATCTACAATATTTGCAAAATGTCAAGATTTCAATACCTATAAAACAATTAAACCAAATCAATAAAAAAATTGGTTTATAACAAGCAAATGCTCATAATGGGAATAACTGTATGAAATGTATTTCTCGCATATGGTATCATAGAAATGACCACCCCACCCAGTTTCCCTTAAAGTCAATCACCTGTCATGACTCAAATCATACCCATGCACTAGACTTCAGTATTACATAACACTCATATTGCTTTTCTGCAGCCCTGTCATTGTGACAAATTAAAATGGAATCACTTGATATCCAACTGTTCTATAGCTCAGTTTATTTATTTTTCTTGTTAATTTCATCTTGTTTTTAAAAATGAATAATTCCTTACAGTTATATAGAGTTTTTCTGGACACTCCAGTCAAAGAGCTTTACAAGTAATGGGGACTCCCCTTCAGCACCACCAATGTGTAGCCCCCACCTGGATGATGCAGTGGCAGCCATACTATGTTAAGTCCACTCACCATAAATCAGCTATCAGTGGTGAGGAGAACAGAGTGATTTAAGATTAAGATCACTTTATTGGCCATATACAATTTCTTGTATTAGGAATTTTTCCTCTTCACATACCCCAACTTGCTCTCAATGAGACACACAGACAGGGAGAGAAGCTTGGGGTCACAGCACAGGGTCAGCCATTTATATGACGCCCTTGGAGCAGTTGGGGTTAAGAGCCTTGCTCAGGGGCCCAATGGAGTAGGATTCCTCTGCCAGCTGCAGGATATGAACCAGCAACCTTCCAACCACAGGCACAGATCCTTAGCCACAGAGCCACCACACTGCCCTAAGTGAAGACAATTCATCAATGAAGTAACAAAAAATGGATTATTACTGAAATACCTTACAGGAATTCATTTGTAAGTTATTCATGCAAATAACTGCAGGAGATTTAACCCTGTTGAGACTATTAGCATGTAACATTACTAATAGTTTGGCTGGGGATCTTGGATTCCTTGCTTTGACTCATTCATATGCAGTGCCTGATTAAGATATTCATAACATAATAATCATGAACATGCCCGTTTTTACTTGTCATCAATGAAAGGAGTGGAAATTTCTTTGTCATACTGTGGTAGTTAATATGGCAGTGACAAGTAAAGTCTTTCCACAAAAGCAGCATTATTTTGCAGCATTAAATTCAAATCAGTGGAAACAGAAGTTTTCTTTTGTAACATATGTGGTTTCCTTAATGAAAGAGGTTACACAGATATTTTTTAACTAACATCATAAAAGTGATGTTCTTCCATTTTCTTCCATCATGCAAAGCCAGGGTTTCTAAAAGTGGATAATGGAGGGAAATGTTGTAGTGTGCAGCTACCTTCTACTGAGACCCCTGCAGAAAAAAAAGAAATACAGGCATTCAGGCTCCCACAGTGAAGGAGAGAAGTTTGGCAGAATTGATTCATTTCATTGCACAACAGGAAACACTACAGGCTAAGCGTCTTGTCAGGCTAGGAGGAAATCAATCATTTCAGCAGCCATAGCTAAGTAGCTTGAAATGGTTCACTGATTAGTTCCCTTAGGATATAATGTGATCTGTTTATGAAGCAGGTTAGTGGACACTTCACTATCCAATCTCTTGCACTGATATTGATGAGGCCTAAATTTGAATTGAATGTCTCTCATTATGAAGACAAACTGGCACAGGAAAAATTTTATGTGAGAGAAGAAAATGAAAAGCAAAATATTTCTTATTGGTAAAACGCTTACTTCTGGTTTGGGATACAGAAAATATTCCCCCAATTTGAGCTGATACAAGCAAAAGAAACATACCATTTCAATGGTGTGAGCTACAAAGTATTTCATAACACATAAGGCAAAATACATGCACATATGTTGAAATGTTGTTAATAGATACTGTATACAGTATGCATTAACATTAACAGTATGCATTAACATGCCATGAGGCCTATTAGCTGGAAAATGTGAAAAGAAAATGTGTCCTTTTGGATGCTTCACATGAAGTTGCAAAGCAAACACATGTACAGTACCAGCTGCCACTAGTTAAAAAGTGTCAAAAAGGTGAATTTGATTTGTTTTATAAAGCACAGAA
Organism: Atractosteus spatula; assembly: GCF_055471065.1. Lineage (NCBI taxonomy): Eukaryota > Metazoa > Chordata > Actinopteri > Semionotiformes > Lepisosteidae > Atractosteus > Atractosteus spatula. Next base: position 35,370,401 of record NC_142707.1, read on the forward strand.
ACTAAGGCATTTCTAAAACATCAAGAAGAAAAGAAGCCACATTTTAAAATGAAAGAGAAAGGAGAAAGAAAAATGGAGAAGCTGATTACTTATTGGTAAGTTACAAAATGTGGTTAGATTTCTGTTACTGTTAAGTGTTATAAAGGAGAAGCTTCATACATCCCTCCTGTCATTAAGATTCCTACTACAGGGGGATTGAGCAAGGCAAATTAAGGATATCAATCAAGTTAAAGTTAGGAAGGTTGTTTTTATCAGGACTGATCAGTTCTTGTTTAACAATTATCCACACTGTATATTTATTAAAGCAAGTAAGGTGCAAAAATAATAGGGGGTAAATTTACGTAGGTCCTCCACCGTCACGCCACCAACTGCCACTTCGGTCGTCTTATTTGAAGGAAGGTAAAAATGGAACTGACTGCTTCTGACATCCTACATTTAAGTATTAAAAGAAGAGCATTTACCTGCTAATAGGATTTTCTTGCCTTGGATTCTAATGCGAGGAAGTCTGTACCCAACTATCAAAGAAAGAGATACAATTTATTAATATTAACTAGAAAACCTCAAGGTGAAGGCTTCCAATCCAGTCCTCACTCATGAGTGATTGAATTGTGTGTGAACTGAGTAGAAACCTGAATACTAACAGCTCTTCTGTTTGGACAATTAACTCCAATCTTGATAACTGCATTCCCACTGGAATGTTACCTAACAAATTTAAATTCCTTTTTAAAACAACACCTGCTGGACAGTTTTTTTTAATTCAAACTACCTTTTGTTAATTCATTATTTTAGTTTTTATATGTATAGTATATACTATATTGCTACCACAGTCATTTGCTTTAGTATTTTGTGATACTAGGGTTTCCATGGAAGTCTACACAACTGCTTTCAGATTTCTGCTTTAAATAGATTTCTGCTTGCAAACTGCTGGAAGTATATTATGAATGGAGAGTAGTTTGAAAGTGGCCCAAACACAAAAACAAGTCAGGCATCTTTAGAATAGCTTGGTGTGTATTGTGGGGTAAATAAACCACTCCACTTGTGAGGAAAATGTGGGATATGTGTCAATCACAATGGTGGCAGATTGTACCTGACAAGTTACTGCAATCACTTAATCTGATTGGTTGACCATCATGTTCGATGATGTCAATCGCTGTGCAACCTTCTTTGATGGGCCTCGATGTGGCTAGTTAACCCAATTCGACTTACACATACTCGGGGGTTAGTGTGAGCACTGGAATGATGATGATGATGCTGCTGCTGCTGGTGCATCATCAAGAGCCCATGCTGAGACCTTCCTGCATTCTGTGGCACTGGCGACATGTTCCTGTCTGCTGGCTTCAAAGTCAGAGTATGCCCTATTTGTTACAGCACGCCAACCTGTCCTGTCTTGAGTATAGGGTTCCAGTTCTTTGGCAGGGATCGCACACTGCTTCAGGTTCTCCTTGATACAATCCTTGAAGCGGTTTTTGGGATGCCCTAGGTTTCTGTGGCCTTGCGCGAGCACTCCATAGAGGATCTGGCGTGGCGTGCAGGAGCTATCCATTTGGATTACATGGCCTGTCCATCTTGGCTGTGCTTTGAGAATCATGGCCTCAATGCTGACTAGGACATCCCTGTCCAGAACTTCTAGGTTTGTCACTCTGTCCTGCCACTTAATGCTCATGATTGACCGCAGGGATCTCATGTGGAAGCGTTCAAGCTGCTTGATGTGTTTCCGATATAGCTTCCGGGTTTCACAGCCGTACAGGTGGTTTGCGAGGACGACTGCTTCGTACACCTTGATTTTAGTTGACAGCTTGATGTTCCTATGGTTCATCACACAAGATCGCAGGCAACCAAACAGTTTGGCTGGCTTTGCTGATTCAAGTCGTTATCTCCTTGTCAAGAGAACCATCGGAAGAGAGCATGTTCCTTACGTATTTGAATTGATCGACTGCCCTCAGCTTGACGCCATCAATGCTGATGCTTGGTGGAGGGGCCGATGAGCCTGGAGTTGGTTGGTGCAGGACCTCGGTCTTGTTGAGACTGATCTTAAGGCCAAAGAGTCTGAAGTCTGAAGAGTCTGATGCTTTCTTTGTCTTTTAGCAACGTGGTGTCAACGGAGGCAAGCAGCGGAGTAATGCTGGGCTTTGGGGGTCTGTAGATGATTTTCAGTGAACTGAAGAATTCTTTCAAGTTGTTCATGTCCGTGTGGCGCTGGACCTCAGCAGCCTTTTGGTCCCACCAGCTGTCTCACATTTTGCGTAGCTCTTTCTGAGCTTTGCTCTAGAGGTATTTAAAGCAGTCTCTTTTAGAAGCACAGGTAACGTTGTTCTGCCATTCTATGAAGGCTTTACACTTCTCAGCCAGAAGCTTGCTGATCTCTTCATTGTTTTCACCAAACCAATCATGGTGAACCCACTGTTTGTATCCAAGGACAGTCTCTGCAGACTCTAATACCAGCTTTTTTTTAACTGATTCAAATTTTCAGCTGGGTCTCCAGCAAATGGTCCATGAGCAATTAGTGCATCATCAAGGTGTTACTGGTACTTCTCCCTTGCGAGTGGGTCATTCAGCTTTCCGAGAAGTCTTACCTCTCTGTCCAAATGTAACATTCCAATGTTTTCTCTTTAGTTGTACAGTATTCTTGAAATATTTTTAATCTAAAAGAAGGTCTGTACTGTATATATAATATCAAAATGTATTTCCGATATAGAAAAGAGATTTCTTTAGAACAGAAATCTCTAGAACAATGTGTATCTAACCTTCTACAGGCCTCCTGGAAGGCATGGATTTCACTAGCCATTAGTTGATGTGTCCCTCTAGGAAAATAAATGTTAAATGGGACCTGAGGCATAACATTGTTTTAAATGCTTGTTCATGTGTTAGAAACCCAAATGTCATCAATTAAAACCTAATTAATGAGCTTTTTAACTACTCTCCCTGTGGCCATGGAGACTTTCTTCAAGCAATCCAGGTTGCCCCAAGTCCACAGACATGCTGTGAAGTTTAATGGTTATTTTAAATATTGCCGTATATTGTGTGTTTGTGTGTAAACAAACTGAAATAGAACAGTGTTCTGTCCAGGGTATATTTTGCCTAGAGCCTTCTTTCTCCAGAGTTAACCTTTAGAAAATCATGCTTAGTCCAATGCAGGATTATGATGACCAAAGATTTCAGAACTAAAGCAGTGAATTGAAAAGAGGCTTAATAAAAATGTTTTTGCTCTCTGTGATATGCATTTCATTAAATCTTTTTAGCCTAAATACCAATTGCCTGAGGTGTAATGGTCACAGTACACCTGTCAGTTTCCAATGGCCTGACAGGCTTTGCCCCAAAACATTCCCTATTCTGACTGAGCAATCAACAGTATCGCATATCTGACTGCAGACTCTGGTAGACTTTTGAAGTTTGGTCTCGGTACATTTCACATTGAAAGATTAGCACAGCACACAATAGTGGAGCATGCCAGATGAAGATTGTTTCTTCAAAGCAAACTGTTTGTGTTCATTTGAGTTGAGCATTCTGATAGCAATGTTTTTTGGAAATTTTGCAGAAAATTATTGGCCATCCAGCTGTGTAAATCAGAATGACTTGCAGCTTGATTGATCTTTGGTGTTCCTTAACATTTTCAACAAACCACATGGATCTCGGTATCAGTTAGTGTTGTCTCTTTGTGTAAGAATTTCACATACTGTACACTGCTATTTGGTAGATGGAAACATTTCAGGAGGACTTCAAGCTGTGACCTCCTACTTCACCAGTAATACTGCTTCAAAATGAGCTTTCTGTCTTTCATCAAGGTATGCAAATGAGACTACTTAAAGTGTAATGCTGCTACTTAAAGTGTAAAAAAAAACACAAATTGGGTGTATTTGTACAACTTGTGTGCATACTGGTTGTAATGATGTCATACCGTAGGTTCAGTACCCTCCAAAAGTACTAGGACAGCAAAGTCAAACTGATATTTCTACATAGCCTCCACTGGAACTGACTGAT